>NW_026623719.1:166349-178235 GCF_030028575.1 Malurus melanocephalus | reverse complement strand
AAAAAAAAAAAAAAAAAAAAAAAAAAAAAGGAAAATGAACAAGAGGAATCCTGTGCCGCCGGGATGCGGGAGGGGATAGTCCTGTGGCTGTGCAGCCTCCAGCCCCGCGCTCCCTCCTAACCCACTTTCCCAGGCGGAGCGAGGGAGGGAGGAGGAGGAGGAGGAGGAGAGAGGGAGAGAGGGAGGAGGGAGCCTTACTCGTGAGACGGAGCTCGGCACCACAGCGGCGGCGGG
Source organism: Malurus melanocephalus (assembly GCF_030028575.1). Classification (NCBI taxonomy): domain Eukaryota; kingdom Metazoa; phylum Chordata; class Aves; order Passeriformes; family Maluridae; genus Malurus; species Malurus melanocephalus. The sequence goes on along the minus strand of NW_026623719.1, from coordinate 178,001 downwards.
AGCGGAGGAAACCGCGCTCCCCATCCCTTCTCCCGCACCCCCAGCCCGCCCGCGGGGACACCGAACGCTCCCGGCCGGGGACACGGGGCTTGGGAAGGAATCAGGGCTTGGAAAACAGCGGGGGAAAGCCCCAAAGGAAAGCGGCGGAGGGAGAGGAACAGAGGGAAGGGGATGGGAGAGGAAGAGGAGGCTGGAGAAAGCGGGAGAAGGGGAGCGAGAGCGGGGAACTGGAGACGGAGGCAGAGAGAAGGCAGGAGCAGCCGGGAGCTGCTGCGCGGGAGGGAAGCACCGGGAATAGGGCACAGAGGACGGAAGAAGGTACAGCCAATATTCTCAAGATGAAATAGTGAGGAAAGCGGGTCTGTGGCCAAAAGTGCAAACAACTTGGCTAAGCGGCCTGAAGCCACACAACGCTAGCTGATTTTACAGAGCAKCATCCTTGGCAACTGCCTCCGCAACCTCAAACCTCGCTCCTTCCCTTCTCACACTTTCCTCTCGCCACATAAACAGTTGTACATCCCTCCCCTCCCACCTCTCCGCGCTCAGTCCTTCCCGCCCCCCAGCTCCTTTCCCAGGCTGGGAGCGGCGGAGCGCAGACAATGCCGGCATTGAGCTGTTGGCTGTGAATGCTCTGCCTGTGCTCCGAGCCCGCAGCTGAGCCCCGCGCCCGCCGGCAGCAGCGCTGCCCGCCCGGGAAAACGCTCCCGCGGCCGCAGCCGCACCGCAAAGACAAGGGACATTAAATTAATGCGAAGGAATAGGCCGTATGTTTTATTGCCGATGCCTGCCTGCCATTCCAGCGGCTCGGWCTCTGCCTGCGGGAGGGATCGGAACTGCTCGCAGGGATGCTCGGATGGTGTAACCCTTCTGAGACCGGAGCGCGGCGGGGCTGGGACGGGGAAGCAAAGAGGGAATGGGAGCTTCGAGAGGGCCCCAACAAAAGCCATGGGGTGATTCGGCTGAGACTTGCTGTCCTGTTATGGTCACAGTGCTCTGTGTGAGTGCAGGAAGGGAAAAAAAAAACCAGGTTTTGTGAGCTGCCTGCTTCACCTCCGTTCCTGCAGCCTTGTGGGATACAATGCACCCAAACTGAAGAGACATAAGGAATGTCACCATAAGAGGAATGGCCATGTGGGACCAGATCAAAGGTCCCTCTAACCCTTCCTCCTGTTTCCAAGCCGCCTAAAGCCAATGTCTAGGGAAGCTCACAAGCACAAGGCACGCATGCAGTGGTACTGCCCCAGGGCACTCATCTATTTCTAGTGATTTATGGCTAAGGCATGTCCCAGCCAGTGGCACTGCCTTTGTAGTTAATGGTATTTGAATGATTTTCTTCTTCCAGGAATACATCCAGWGCTTTCTGAACTCCTAGAAACTGGCCCCTGCAGCCTTGGCATGGAAAGGCCGCACTGTCTAGGAGTCCTTAAACAATCCCTGCAAGTGTTAAAGGGCCACAAATTAAGGCCTAAGGTCATGACACTGCCACTCCAGGGCCACGCCTGCAGCAGCAGGAAGAGATGAGAGCTTTGTATTCMAACCAAGGCGTGAGGCGAGTCAGACTTGGCAAGGACAGCACCAGAGGGGGAGAGGAATGAGGAGCTAAAGGGGTTAATCCACACACTCAGGGTTTCCAAGCAGAGAGAGATGCCACCCCACGAGGATATTGCTCTGGAGAAGACCACGCTGCTGACACCTGATTGCTGAGCAGTAACCAGTTCTCCAGGATGAAGGACAGGGCAAGGGACAGAGATGCATCAGGCTGCTGACATTCCAGAATGGGGGCATCACCAAAAGGAAGCCTCTGCACTCTCGTGGCAGACTTTGAGCACAGCCAGAAGACCCCGTCCCATATGAAGTTATGAATGAAAGAAATGCACCCCTCTTGCAAGTCCCTTTTACGAGGGTCTCCCAATTACATTTCATCAACATTTAGTAAGAGCTATTGTATGTTAATTAAATGCCCGTGGAGTAAGGAAAACATATTTGTCGAAGATTAACTATTATGCAATGCAGGAAGCATCTGCCACCCAACTGCTAGAGCTCACTAAATATTTCCTTATCTCAGAGTATTTACTTAGGAGGCAATAACTATCCAGTTAAATCTAAATTTAATGCTTAGTTAAATATAGTTCACAGAAAGTGGCACCAATATGTTTTATACAGAGAATGACAGAGGGGGCTTCAGGAAGGCAGAAGGAAGGAATGCTGTCTCCAGACTACAGCAGGAGCCTGATTCAAGGTGGGACTGCATGTGGCCATGCCTCCCCTCCAAAAGAGGCATACCACAGAGGACTCAGAGGCCCCTCTCTGCTGATATAGCARTACAGGGGATGACTTCATCATCTTACACATTTATACAACCCTCATTAGAACCACTGTAGCATAACTATTTAGTAATAATAATGATAATAGTAATAATAAACAGAGAGAGGAGGAAGAAATTCCCTTGAGGGTCTTGTAAACCTTGTGAAAAATAGAACAAAAACAAAACCTGAAGCTGATAGGTCTTATTTGCTTTTAGAAGCTTACAAAGGAAAAGGGAATGGGTTTCATAAGTGTAAAAGGCCAAACAAGCAGGAATCATACAAATCCTAGGAGAGCGCCTCACGAGTAAAATAAATCATGTTATTTTTGTATGCRTTCCCGGAAGAAATAACTCTCTGGTCCCATCTCCCCCTGCTGGAAGCAGATAACGAAACAGCAGATCTGGCTCCTAACTTTCCTAYCTTCTGAAAACTTGAGGAAAAATGCAGGAAAACAGTCATTGTATGGACACCACAAATCCATACTGGCATTTATCAATGCTTTTAATGCCATTTGTCAATACCCCCGGTAGGTGCAGGGCTGGCTGGATCAGCCTGACTGACCAAATTTTGTCACTATGCAGCTCAGGAACGGATGGAGCAGCATGAGCCCAGCCCTACACTACCACATCCCTCCTTGCCAGTGCAAAACACCTAAACCCTGTTCAAAGGGTCTAGAGCAGCACACTTTGATGAGCACAGGCTCCCAGAGACAGGACAGAAATATTTGGATGGCAGGTTCAGGAAGGTATCTGTGTTTCCATTCTAGGGATGCAGAATTTGTTTGTGGACAAGCTGGAAGGAAAACAGCAGCATGAGCTGAGGCAGCCTGGCTATCCCTGCTTTCCCAGGCTTTGAGGRGAATGGGCTGAAATCATCACAGAATGGACACCTAGGCCAGCTAAAGGAGAGAGCCTCCACRCTGATCCTGGATGGGCAGGAGATGTGCTGAAATGTGTCACGCCCTAGGACAGGTCACCTCTGCCTACCTGTGTGGCAGCTCTGCTTTTCAGATACTCGGGGACTGACATTGTGAAAGCCTGMATTGCCATCTGTTTTTCATGGAGAGCCAAGACTGAAAGCATGGACTCTGTCCACAGACAGGAGTGGGGTTTTTTGTGCATTTGAGGTGGTTAAATGCAAAGAGCCATCCACGAATTTCGCTCGGTGCCAACTGCAACAACCATCTGTGTGATGTGCATGGCTGCCCTCTAGGACTCACCACAAACAGCCACAGAATATGGAAATGTTCTCACTTGACTTTCATTCACTACCAGCCACACCAAAAACTGGCAACTCGATCCCAAATATTGCTGGAATCAGAGAAAAGCCATTTTTGAAAAATACCAGCAGAACTTCACACACCACACTCCAGACCCTATCATGACCAAACCAGCTGTTTTTATGGGACTGTGCAACAGCTCTGCCAGCAGAATCTGAGCACGTAGGGACTTTATTTGGGATCTCTGCAATGATGAGGGAAAACGTATGATGTTTTGTGAGCTATAACGTGTTTAGTCAAGATACACTGCTGCACTATGCAGCAGAGCCTGCTCAAAGCTCTCAGCCATGAAGAGAAAAYGCAATTTTGTCGCATTGGCAGAGGAGTTATGGAGAGGAACGAGAGAGCCAAAGGGGTTTCACCACATGAGGAGGAAGATTAAGGGACCGTGGAAGGATAGTGGTGATCTCTCCTTCCCTCTCTCCAATTCTGTACCTGCAGCCCCTACCTGCACACATTTCTGTTCTGATGTGCAAGGGTGGTATCCCCCTGTAATTAAGCAGTTAGTTCCATTCTCCTCTGGTCCTTGGGATACAGGGAGCCCACGAGAAGAAGAAAAGTAGGAAAGGCAAGGCTAGAGAGAGATGGAAAATCAAACTTATGAAGCATTTACTAAAGTAAGTAAAAAAATTCTGCATTTTGAGAAAAATACATGTATATGATTTTTATGAATACTTTGCAAATTAAACTGGCTTTTGATGCTGAAAAAAGAGGCAGTTTTGAGCCAAGGCTAACATCCAGACATGTAACACAACGAGACCACACTTCTTCTGAAGTAAGGAGCTCATTAGGTAGAAGAATTTACTGCGTGGAGAGCACTGAGCTAGGCCATAACTGCGGATGTTAACATGCATGCACAACACCTCTCTCTAAGCGTGGGCACTGAGCTGTAACACAATTCCCTCCTGTACAAGAAAAAGGGCTGATTTTCACCAATTTGTAACCTCGTTACTACGCAATCGATCTGGTTTCACAATTGATCTCCTTGGTGTGGACAATTTAGGGGTCAAGGGCCAGGTTCTCAATGGCTGTAAGATGACATATCACCCCCACTGTCAGAAGAGCTATTCTGATTCCCACCACCTAAACACGAGTTGGGAAGTTCATCATCCTCTGTGCTGCATGCATAAAGAGCTATGTTATCACCTATGAAGGAAAACAAACACTTGTTTGACTGGGTGAAGAGGTTTTGTACTCAAACTTTTCAAAAAGTTTCATCTTTAGTTAAAGACAAATTCTAAAAGCTGGTCAGGAGGAAAATAGTAGCCTAAAGATGCCTTTTTTTCTTCAGTATGACCAAGCAGAATTAAAGAATTAGTACTGCAGATCATTGTAGCCCTGATTACTGGTTGCCATCACAGCAAGCACTTGTAGAACTACAGACTCATTTGTAACTGGATCTTCCTACTTGAGAGGGGCAAGACACAGAGAATGCTTCTTTTTTGCTTAAAACAAAAGTTGTCCTTCCAGTCTTACATAAATATAACAGTACAATAATAAAAACCATCAGTAGTGTCAAGAGCATCATTTGACTGCCTTTCCCCTGGAATATCACATACTGTTAGTGACTTCCTTACCAACACCTCAGGATTGGAGTCTGCCAGAGGGTGTCAAATAATTTTGAAGCCACTGGAGACCCAGATGCTCAGCCAGTGGTGCTCTGTGGCAGGGAGCCAAGCTCTCTGCCATCTCCCAGCCCAGCCAGCAGCCCCAGTGGGAAACTGTGGGACCTGTCCCCACAAGGAAGGCTGGCTCATGGCTTTGGAAGCAGGGAAAYAGCTGATCCCAGTTGTGACATTTCTCATGGGAACAAGGCAGTGTGCCAAACTGTGCTTTCTAAACTCCTGCAGGAGTTAGGCATGCAAATCTAGACAAGTCTGTACCTCCCACTGAGGACAGCTTCAAGATCTCTTTATATTTGGCAGTGAATCGTGGCTTCACCAATGTCACACAACACTTGATGAGTCAAGCAAAGCCAGAGTTCAGTCCTACAGGTCTTTAAATAATTCACTTCCCCATAGGAAAGCAGTAGCTCTATCTGCTTAGTCCTCCTATCCCCCCAAAAAACTTTCTTTCCAGTGCTGGTGAATATTTACTGCTCTCAGCAAAAGTAATTAGGATTGACTTCACAGGTRACTATAATGGTTAACAGTCCCTCTCAATACAGAAGCAGAGAGATGACCGAAAGGTTGGGAAGTTCTTAGAGGACAGTCCAAATTTCCTCAGTGAATTTGGGTAAATTACTTAAATGAAGCAGTCACAGAGGCATAAAAAGTTAATTTCCCTAGACTCCCTCTGCCCTCAGAGAGGTAATCGTCTCTTGAGGGCACTCAGAGCAGATGCCTAATTTAACCACTTCAAATTGTCCTGTCTCTCAGGGTGTGTCACAGTTTGCAGCTCCATGGCAGAGATCCCCACACAAGCTGCCAATGGCACGCACAGAGCCAAGCACCGACGGCTGCAGGGTGATCTGACACGATCTGACACCACTCCACAGAAAACCCCTGCAAGACTCAATCTACAGAACACGCCAGGCGTGACCTAATTCCAACAAACTCCTTAACAGGCCCCAAAACAACTGCATAGCAGCTGCAAGGGATGGAGATGGCTGCAGACAGGAATTCTATACGGCTAAGAGGTGGTCAAACCCATCCCTGATGCATTTTCCATGACCTGCTCTGGCACGGAGTTCTCCACACGATGCTAATGGATGAGCATAATCACCCTGACAGGCATGGTTTTGGAGAGAGCTCCAAAGTCTTGCTGAAATGATACATGCTACACATCCATCATTAGCTGAGAATTAATTTTGTTGTGAAGAATAGAGTGTAGCAGGCTGTTGTGCCGTGTATTTTCCTGTACATTATAGCATAGCTCTTATAAAACTTAAACTGAGTTTAACTTAGAGCAAGACAAGAAGGATTCTCGAGTTTTGTGGTGCCAGCAGGACATGAGGCACCGTCAGAAAGTCTCACACACAACAAATAGGGAGAGAAATTTGTGTGAAAAAATTTGGAGGAAGTTTCCTTTGAAACTATGACCTGCCTGAATTCAAGCTTCTCAAAACATTTCCATTCATTTCACTGTGATCAGGTCTGAAAATGAGGAAAACACATCATTAACGTGTCCAGATCTTCAAGATGAAAAGCCAGGAGAATGGTCCCACAGACACAGGCTCAGTTAAAGCCATTCTTACAAGCTACAGATCAGGGATATCTGCATCAGCATTTAGAGTTAGTGCATGCCTAGTCTTTCAACATAAACTTTTTAATGTTTCAGCTTTTCTTCTCATCTCTCCTCTAAACTTCTCACCCTGATCTTTTCAAGTTTCTTTCCCTTTCCTAGGTTGCTCCCATGCCCCATTTCTGTCAGGCTATGACATATTTATACATTTTAAAGTTAGAAGGGACTGCTCAGATCATCCTATCCAGCTGCCTGCCTCAAGCCACAGAAACTCACCCACTTCTTGGGTTCCGTGATTAATTGCCACACCAGGTTAAGAATCTTTCTTGTTGTTTTAAACACAAATGTTATTTTTTTTATCGTCCAGCCACTGAATTGAATCATGCTTTTGTCTGCTTAAATGGTTGCCTATTGTTAAATACTATATCCTTGAAATATTATGTTGTACCTGTTGGAGTCTTACTTTGTACCGCTTTTGTTCCCATACCAATACTTTGCCACAAATGCCCAACACCTGGTGCCAGAAAGGAAAATAGGGTGTTTTCAGCAGCCTCTAAGAGAGCTGGCAGATGCAAGATTAATATCACTGTCCTTGATATGGGTGAGACAGCAAAGAAGTAGGGSCAATTTTAGATCCAAGTCTAAGCATGGGGAAGGGGGAAATAGTAGGGGTGGACCTGCCTATGAAGAAGTGCAGAAATTAGGTAACTTCTCAGAGAGAGGAGGAATTTTGCTGGAGATGATTGCAGCAGCTTTTTCTGTCAGACAGGACCAGGGAACTCCAGTTCTGTGGCCTGTGGGCTTCACCACTTGCAGCAACAGCACCTCCTCATCTCAGAACARCCCCAATTCCATTTCATCCCAGTTYGTGTTTAAATCAGTGTGGATAATGTAAAACAAACCTGAGTATGGACAAACTTGCAAACTGCTCAGATGAAGCAACACGTCTCAGAAAAAGCAATACCTTTCAGGGGACAGAAATTCTTCCCTGAACCACTGCTTTTATGGTTCTGCTAAGGCTGGGCTGGATGAGAGATGCACACATCCTRAAACAGCTCCCCAAAACAGAGGTCTGGGGGTGGCATTTATAAAARCCTTCCAGGCAAGAATGAGAATAAGCAGGTGTTCTCTTGAAGGGACATAAAATCTGTGTGGGGACTTGACCTGGCTCAGGCCCTGAAGTGCCACACACTCAAACTCACACTCACAGAGGTACAGACAATATTCTCAGCTCCAGCAACCTGTTAGATCCAGCAGCTGCCAGGGCTTTATGAAACAAAGGGCCCACAACCCACACAGAAATGGAAACATTGSTTCCTGTGAAATCCCTGGGGGGTTGTGCACAGTCCTGGCCTTCAGTGACACTTTTTTTTTTTTTACTTTCTTAATTTATACAACACRCCAGTATTTTCTAAAATAATGTAATGAGCCTGCTAGCTTCTTCCAGCAGGCAGAGATCAGGGGAAGGACAAAGAGCAAAGTGGTCAGAGCACTGCAGCAGCTGGCTGAACAAAGGCAAGTGATGTGAAAAAAAATCACTGAAGTTGGATCAGACTGGAGCAAGATAATAAGAAAAGACCCAAAGAAAACCTTTGATGAAGAGATGGAGCTCTGAATAGGGCACTTACATGCTTCATTACTTGCCCTCTGATAGAGGAATGGACTGGAAGATGAACTCCAAATACCACACCTATCRCACTTGAGGGTGAGGCTACCTCAAATGTCCTTCAGGAAAAATCTATTTTTTAGCCAAAGGCATTGTTTGTAACACCTTTTCACCTTATTCTTTCAGTCTGCAAGGAATCATCCCCTGTTTGCCAGACACCAGTGGGAATCCAGGGGATGCCTGAATTTGTGAAATGGAGGGCTCCAAGTCACTCAAATATCTGTCTTTTGGTAAGACAGCCCCTTTTCACATCCAGTTATGAGAAAGAATGGTAAAAATGGTTTGCCAGAGCTACTTTTCCCCTGGTGAGAGTACAGCATGGAGGAGCTGGCAGGAAAACTTTTTACAGGCTTGGGATGATAAAACTCTACTGCCAAATGCAAGGGGTTACCTACTGATGTGATGAGGATTCTGGGGAATAAGGACCCTAAAGCACAAGGAATTTTCCCATTTAAGTTGTCAATCAGTGTCTGAGATGTCAGCTTTGACAGGTAGKGGCCCCTTGGATGAATCAGGTGGATATAATCAAGTGGATATTTGCCACTGATTTCTGTGGGGCTGTGATTTAATTTCTTGAAATCTGTCTGTCGCTCTCATTCTGTGTAAACCGCTCTTGGCTGGAGAATGAGCRCAACACAAAGAACAAAGCAAACACAGAAATTAAGGCACACCTTTCAGATTCATGTCAATTTAACTTAACTACAACAATTTTCCAGAGAGCTCATTGCTCATCAAAGGAGGAACAAACAGWGAATTTGGCTGGCTTCAGACAAACCCAGCGTAAGCAAATTAACTGCAAATTTCCCCCGCACCCAGCTCATTGAGGACACCCCTGTTCTGTCCATCAACATGCCCTGGTATTCCTGCCCACTCTCACCATCTGCTGATGTAGCTAAGTCCTGAAAAGAAGAAGCTGTTATTGCCCATGAATTTTTAATGTAGCAAGGAAAAGGCTGCAGGAAGAAGAATATTTGGTGGCATTTACTCCCTGTGATCAAAGCCATTTCATGTCTCTAGTGTGATATTATTAGAACACAATATGAAGTGAAAGCAGTGCTCAGACTGGGGTCCCTATTCAAGAAACGTTTTCTGTAGAGGAGAATGCAAGAACCAATGCCAGCARGAAGCCCATATTCTTACAGCCTCTCTCTGGCCACGTATATGTGCAGGGCATCATGTGATAGAAAGAGCCAAACAGGTCCCTTCAGCCCAGCTCCCTCTGTCACCAGCACCATATTCATTGGGACATCTCCATTTACCTGTGAAAGCTTTCCAAAAGCACTGGGTGGTCAGCAGTAAGAGACCCCAGGCTAAAGAGRAGACATGCCACACAAAGAGCTGTATTTTAGGTCTCTGCTGTCGCTGGCATTTGTTAAATAAAGAGCTGAGTGTGTGGTTGTGCATACCACGCAATCACCCAAGAGAACACAACGCTGTAGAGAGAGCTGATGTGTCCTGTCTGTGTCCTATCATAAGATGAGTCAATCCTCCAGAGACAGGAGGCACATGAAGGCCATACAGGAAAATCTGTTACACGCTCAGTGAGGGGAAAGGGAATTTTTAGCTAACAAGAAAGGGATACTGGGGTTCAAACAGATTTGGTTCTCAACAAGTATGGATTAATTCCAGACCTTTCTTTTTCTCCCCTCTATTAAATGACATAACAAAACACATACTAAAGTAAGTCTTTGAAAAGCTTTTCCCTCTGACCCCAGACAAACATAGATGCATGAGAATATTCCCCTGGAAAATATCTGCACTAGCTGAATATGCTGTAATTGCAAATTGCCAGTCTTACCGCCATTGTTCCATCAACAATAAAACTCAGGCACTGAGAGGCCACACTGATCAAACTCCTAGCCACAAGCCATGTATCCCATACAGATCACACTCTGTTGTTCCAGACCTTCTGAAGCAAATCTGTCCACTGCTGGTGAGTGCTTCATGAAAAGCCTATGCCTTGTTCACAATACACCTCTGATGGCCTGAGGATGCATTGTTCACCCCAGCGGAAATTTTCAGCCTCTATTCCACAGCTGAAAGACTGAGATATCTGTAAGCAATGGTCAAGGTTCAAAAAGCAGCAGGGATGGATACCTGTGCTAAAATGTTTTCCAGTTGAGTCCAACTGTTGATACAAGACTCCTGACTGCTCGCTGGAAACCATCACACTAATGTGTTGGCATTTAATACCACACAAGTAAAGACAAGGGAACCACAAGCAAAGCTGAAGTGAAATTTAAGCATTTTGGTAAACATAATGTCTGTAAATGAAAGCTGAGAGCCATCATGCAGATGTTGATACTGTTAACAGAAAACCCCTGGATAGCCCTTGCTGCTTTTACATTCTTCTGAGCTGGACTACAGGAAARATGGAGAAGGACTTTTAATGAGGGTACATAGTGATAGGACAAGGGGTAATGGCTTTAAACTGAGAGTAGGGTTGGATTAGGTATTAGGAAGAAATYCTTTACTGTGRGGGTAGTGGGRCACTGGATGGGCAGCCCAGAAAAKCTGTGGATGCCCCATCCCTGGAAGTGTTCAAGACMAGGTTGAGTGGGGCTCTGAGMAACCTGTTCTARTGGAAGGAGTCCCTGCCCATGGCAGTGGGTTTGGAAGAAGATGACCTTTAAGATCTCTCCAAACTCAAGCCATTCCATGAATCTGTGACTCTGGTAAGGGATCTGTACTGGATAGCTCTTTCTATGCCACTGTGAAAATCGAGCACTGTTGATTGAAGCAGAGAAAGGCCATCAAGGCTCAAAAATATCCAAAGGAACCTGCAAAATACCAACACCATACATAATGTGCCTACAGTCCCTCAAAGCTCTGCAGTGAGAAAGTTTTATGAGGTAGAAATTCTGTTAATACACAGGAAAGTGGGAATGTTTAATGGCTTAAATCTTTGGACTGGAAGGTGGTTTGATCTTACCGCCACAGAGAATTGTACAAAAAATTTGGATTTTACACAAGGTGACGTCTCCCCACTGCACCTAAACAGCTCAACAGAGCTGTGGGGGATGTACCAGGCACTGCAAAGTMATGAGGAAGGAAACTGGTGAAGGAGGGCCAGGGTGCAAGCCTTTGTGGAAAGAGACTTTGATGACACCATTGTGCTGTGTGTGTGTGAGTGTGAGCAAGGTGAGACTGGGATATGTGATATTCCAACTCCCTGGGATGCCTGAATAGGACAAATGTTAAGTTTTAAGCTCTGTAGT
>NW_026623719.1:162872-165126 GCF_030028575.1 Malurus melanocephalus | reverse complement strand
TTGTTGTTGTTGCACTGTTCCTGTCTCAACTAATGAGTTTGACTTCTTTTCCCCTGATTCCCCTGCCCTTGCAGCAGGGTGAGGGGGAGGTGGGCAAGCAGCAGGTGGTGTTGGTTGTTGGCTGGCTTTAAACCACAACACTTGACTATTTCACCAGAGTGGAAGAGACTGCCAAATTCTAACATCCCTCTGAAAGACACAAAGCCGTTCTGATGACTCATCTGGCAAATACAGCAGCTACTTCCAATTAATACTAAGTCAGAATACAAAACTTTGGAAWATTAAGGCAAAGGGAAATAGTTTAAGCCTAGGAAGTGTTAAAAAAAAAACAAACCAACAAACGTAAAGCATTCAGTATGATTTGTAGATTCTCTCCCTTTGTCTTAGACCAGCCAGAGAAATGATTAATGCTTTCTCATTATTTCTTAACATTTGGAATATAAGCAATAAGAAGTAAAGAAGAAAAACCAATGTAGAAACGTTTCTTCTTATTCCCTCATCAGACATCTTTGAAAGAAAATATAGAAAGCCCCCAGTGAGACTTATATTCATAAAAAAAGCCTCGTAAAATTTCAGTTAGGGCCTGCATTTAGGATTTTAACTTGGTATAGATGTTCTTTCAAGAAAAAAATATTCGTACTGGGATTTAAGAAGTGCAAAGAACATGTATTTAACTAGCTAATGTGTATTAACAGCTTAGCACAAATAAGGCAGTATGCTTCCATGATGTATGAAAAATCAGTTAGTTAAACCTCAAGCTCCTTCTTGCCATTATGCTTAACATATGTTAAAATCATACTGCCTTGTTTTCATTAGGGTGTAAATACACGGCCCCACAGACAGCTTCACCCTAAAGCTCCCGTGAGAAAGCCCTACAGGTTTAGCTATGTTGGCAAAGCCATCCTAAGTTGACATTTTGCTGATGTAGCTCTAACCTTCTTCCTATCWCTTCATTCCTCCAGAATTCCTTCCATTCCTTCATTCCTCCTCAATATTCTTGGCAAAAGGATTATAAGGCCACAGAGCTGCCTCTGCACTTTGGCTCCTGGAGCGGCACATTCAGCCTCGCATTTCCTCGTGCCCGCGAAAGCAGTGACAAAGGTTTGCAGCACAGACCTAGTCCCTGCCCAGAAAATTGGCAGAATGTCACTGCTGCACGTCAATTCCCACAGACAAACCCAGGCTCAGCCGGTAAATCTCTTGTTTTGGTTCGTGACCATAGGGTAGGAAAGAAAATGCTACCTGCCCGTGTACCTGTGAGCATCAAGGTGAATCCACCCTGATTTTTCTTTCCTAAATGATTGCATTTTGTAAGAATTTCCCCAAGTCTACAAGCTACTTTTACATGACTTCAATTTAGGTTTTTGACATTAATTCCAAAAGAAAATTTCCTGCCTTTGAGGTACAACAACACATTAAAWATAACAGCTGCCCCTTCAGAGAAAGGGCTAGTTCCCATATATTCATCACTTCCTTTGGGCTGTTTCTCCATGCAAAAAGAAGTTATATTTTTTTCTTCTGCCCTTTTTCTTGCCCAGATGGGACAGTAATCTGGATGTCACCAGACTTAGTTGGTGAGGCATAGGGGTGCCAAGTCAGGCACCAAACCACCATCACAGAGTCTAAAAGAGGCACTTCAGGCCCTGGTGACACATTCACTGTGWGTGCTTCCTCTGCTTTACAGCTGACTCACATGGAGAACACCAGGACAGGAAAAATAACTGCATATTATCTCTTTAAAAGCCTCATAATCCTCAGGCAACAACTGAGTAGTAACTGCAGTGACAGGCAAAATCTTTTTGCTTCATATTAATAAACCACAACACAATATTATGGCTTGCTGCATTGAAGGCTTTTACATAAATGACCTTTCAATTATTATTTTTTTTTTAACATTAAAACAAAGAACACATGTGTGGAAGGACTTGGGTGTTTAAGACTTTGCTTAAGTTTCCATTTGCTGCATCATGTTGGCTTAGAGGAACTAGACTACATCACTGGAAAGAAACAGAAAGCAAACAAAGAGTGCAAATGGGGGGAAAAACCAAATAATCTCTGTGTTTTAATGGTTTGACATGTCCTTTGCCAGACCAGGGGGGAAAGTCTSTTCCCCAAAGGAAAATCACTGTTACTTTTTCCAGGTTAGTGTCAGTGTCAGTCTTGAAGTCACTGCTTGCCCCAGATATGTTTACTGACACAGGGACACTCAAAGCCATGACAGTGAGGGAGGCTCTGCAAGTGCTTTTCCTCTAGA
>NW_026623719.1:139103-162398 GCF_030028575.1 Malurus melanocephalus | reverse complement strand
TGGGGCTCCACTGACATGACACTGGCCTTGGATGAAGCAAGTGATGCCTTAGGGGGGTTGTAGCACAGCCAGGAAGAATGACTTGAAAAGAGCACTGAGCCTTTAAACCAYAGCTCTTGTGAGGGCTGGTGATACTGCTGGATAAACAAAGTTTTTCGTCAAACTGGTTGAATTAAACAGTTCAGTTGAGTTGGTTTGAGCAGACTGGAAATACAGTACTTCCCCAGAAAAATAATAAAAGGCACTTCAAAAACATAACAGGAACAGCAATAATAAGAGAGGTGAAAAATCACACCTTTCCCAAATTTTTGGGAAGGAAAGTTTTGTATTTTAAATCACTGTAGACAGCAAATTTCAGTGTCTCCCCCTTGCTAGCTCTTTCCACTGTTTTTTCTGCAATATCTAACAATTGGAGCTTTCCATCTCTCCCCTCTTTATTACCATCCTGATGCTAACATCCTGTACAAATGCAGGCAGATTTGAACTTCTGTCAGAGAACTGTAGCAGCTGCTGAGGAGGGAGAGGATTTTAATTTTTTCTTCATTTTAAAACAATTAAAGAGAAGTATCTGACTGTTTCTGTGAAAAACATGGACTGGACAACATCTTGTAAAAAAATATTGCTGGCTGAAAACTGGCAGTTGCTCCATCAGTATGACAGAATAATTAAAACCAGTATGACAATAATTAGCACTTCTATAGCTCTTTTCATCCATGGATATCAAAGCACTAAGCAGAAAAAAGTGCAGCAAAAAAAAAAAAAAAAAAAAAAAAAAAAACCCCAAAAAAAACAAATCAGAACTTTTTTCCTTGTGGAAAATTCCAACAACTTCATCACAGGTATCCATCCTAAATTACAGATAAGAGTTGAAATATTTTTTTAAAAAATTCCAAAATTGAGAGTGCTTTAAAAAAGTGCCAAGTTTTATTAGGAAATGTTGCTGTTTTCGATAGAACCAAACAGCTTGCCATTCTGAATTTAGTGCATTTCTGAGTTTCTCAACAATACATCTGCCTGTGGGAAGRGAATGCCTCCTGGGAGCTGTAGTTCATGTTTCCCCACTGAACTTGCTAACTCTATTAGTTAGGCACTGGCTGTCCCCACCCTTCCCTAAGGCTGGGCTTGCCTGTCCTACTGTTCTGCAAAAAAACATCAGCAAGCCATTCCTCATTCMCTCCACTGAGCTCCTGACTGCAGCAAGGAGGGCTGGAAATTCAGAAAAGTGAATATAACACCAAACAGCCTAAACGGACAATTTCATGCTTTAGAATCCACTCCAGCTCCCCTCCTATGAGTCTGTAAAGCATCCTACAGTGGACTTGGCTTTTTGGGATGGGTTCTTTCAGGTCAGGCCTGTGTACAGGCAGCCAAAGGAGTGAGTTTCTGCTGCAGCTGCCACCTTGGGTTTAAGGGTGCAACTGATACGATCATCACATCCCTTTGTTCCCAACTTGGAGATTTGTTCTGTCAAGGAACTGCCTGTCTAGAATGCCAGGGAAGACGAGGAAAAGTCATGATTGCTACTTACAGATGTCTCACCTCAAACCAGAGCTGCTAATATAACTTGCCAGAAGCTGGGTTACATCCCCAGATGCTCATTGAGAAGGCACCCGGATACAGCGTCACCTATCACAAAAACTTCCTTCCCAGAGGGGCTGGAAAAAAGGAGCCTGACTAAGCKGGTGCTTTTCTAGGAAAGCCCATTTATATTTTCTGTGTTTCCTTAACTGGCCTGAGTGTTTCAGGGCTTCAATCTCAGTCCCCCTAAACACACACTGTGCAATTTATCTCGGTGGTCCCAACTACGAGGCTGCTGAAGGGGGACTTTGATCAAACAAGACTGAGTTGATTAAATTTCTGTTGTTTTCTCTGACTGCTCCTTTAATAATTTCAGAGCAACAAACCGCAGGCAGACTGCAGGCTCATGAGGGAGAAATCAAGAGGAAGCAGTTAATATTTCTACCAATTTAGCTAATGTTACTAAAACCAAAGTAATGTTTGCAGGCACAGAGCATGTGGCAACTGAACAGTATCAGGTTTGGCTGATCATTCATGATTACACACACAAACAACACAGTTAACTCTTTAAACCTGATCTGATAAAACAGGTATACAAATATCCACCTGGGGAAAATCCAATCCAAATCTACTCTTACAAAAATACATTTTACCTGTATTTTAGTGTATTTTATAGATTTTTTTCCCCCTACAGATGCTTCTGGTACCACAACTGTAAAACCTGACAGACATTATGGTGTCCAATTCTCAGCTGTTTATTCTATCAGCCATTCACATATGTGTCAGGTCTAAACCAGTGCTTTCTAACTCTACATCTGAGTCACACACAAAGCACAGCTTAACCTCAGTCCATAGAACCATCCAACACCAATTCCAGCAAACAGGCAAAGCATTCAAATAAATAAAAATAAATAAATAAATACATAATTAATATTTCTGAGTAAAAGCCTAGCTTGTAAAAAGCCTCTCAGGCTTATTTTTGCTCTAATTGCTCATTTGCATAACTGAAGAAAGAAACAGGACTTTCCCCAGCTCTACCTGTAACCAACATACCCCATCATCTCAAATTTGATACTCCATCATCTCAAATTTGAGGTAGTTTGAAAACCTCTCCGATTTCTAGATTTAACAAGTGCACGATGCCTGCCTCCGACCTTTAATCCTCCGCTAGGAAACAGAGAGAAGGCTGATGCTTAGAACCGTCTTTTATGTGAAATGTATTAATACTCGTTCCTCTGTCAAAACATAAATAATGTACTGGGACAGTGTCACCTTGTGGTTGTTTGCTGACATAGCGGCCGGCTGAGAGGGGATACTCCCTGCACTTCACCCCTAAAAGCCTTCACTTAGGGGTGTCAACCTTGGAAATTTTTTTTTGGGATGAAACAGGACCTCCACTATCAGCCCGAGCTGCATCCTCCATGCATTAAAATCTGCTAAAACCCTCACCAAGGCACAAAGGCATTAAACACCTGGGACAGCTCCACAATTTTCACTGGCTACAAAAGTCTGGGACAGAAAGATGTGTGAAGAAGGAAGCTGCTTCTTCCTAAATAAAAGCTGTGGTGTTGGGCAATAAAATTCCACTTCTCCCTTTTTGAATCTCTTGCCTCACAAGGTAAATTTCAAGGACTGGCACTGGATTTTGAAAACTGCTGTGTATGGAGAGGAAAACATGCACCCCTAATTCCAAGCTATTACGAAAGCAAGGAAAATCAGACACCAAACTCTGTTCTTAATGGAGAACTAATGGATGTTAATTAACCACCAATTGACAAATAGCATATTTACTGTAGTTTAACAGCTCTGCAAATAAGCACAAACTCATTTACACATGTTTAAACCTTAATAAATACATTTGCAGTCATTGGCCACTTAAGTTGATTTTCAAACTGTCCCCTGTAGTAAATCCAAAAGGATACATTTGGTYGCAAAATTTATTGCACTTTAATTAAACATTAGCTCATTGCAGAAAACTAAATAAGTTAATGGTAAATGACCTCTTTCATCAATACTGGTTTATTACACAGCTATTAGAAGCTGTACACAGAGATGAAGAAAAAACCCATGAGATGCAGTTTTCTCTCTGTGCCCTCACCCACACCTGTGCAAAGCTCTCCCTGCAAAGGGAAGGCTCCCAAATCTGCAGRGGTGAGGAGGGCCAGAGTGACCTGCAGCAACATTACTGCAGGCACTGCTCCAAGCAGAAGGTGTCTGAGAGTGATTTCAGCACAGACAGACATGCAACAGGAATTTAAAAAGTCCCTCTGAGCAGAAGGMATGAGATAGAAGAGTGTGGTGACACTTAGGAGGAAAGGCGGCGTGAAGAATGCTTGCAGAGTTTTCATTTTGTGAATTTATGTCATTCAATCCCGTGAGTCTTTMATTCGATTCCTTTTCCTGTCTTTCTCAGTTTGGACCATACCAGCTTCTCTTTTGCTACTACATTTGCTGTCCTTTGAAAATGGTGCAAGAAACTTCTCCATRGCTTTCACCGTGATCCTGCATTCCTCCTCTCATCCTATCCCTTGGCACATCCCTTCAWGGTTGCTTCTAAACCAGATCCATATATTTTGCACTGAAAGTACTATATTTTCTTCCCAAAAGTCTGTGGTGAGGGTTAAACCTTTCATGTATGTCACAGAAAATGCTGGACCCTAAAATAAATATAAACACCACTTCTCTTTTGTGCAATTCTTATAGGGATGCACAGCATAAAACCAAGTCCAATGGTATTTATCCCAGGTTACYTCATTCTCCAATGCTGTTGCAGAAGCCTCCAGTGGAGGGAGCTTAAAATAACTTAAAAAAAAAAAGCTTTACTTTCAAGAGGCTGACTTAATTAAGCCATTGTTTTGTACTTTATACATAACAGAGAAAAAAAAATCAGGAAAGAAGAAAAGGAAATAATCACCATTCATCAAATGGGAAAAGTCCAGATCAGATGGTGAAGAAGTGTTTTCAGACTTTGAGAGAATACAAATAATGTGAAATAGAAAGCACAAATTAAATTAAGAATCATAAAATTTTCTCTGTTTGCACAGCTCAGGCAACACTGTCTGGATCCAATTTATTATCAGGCTCAACAACAAATAAGCTCACATGATTCCCACGCTGAAATAACCTTTACTCATTTCACAATAAAACTACCATAGGGGTCTGGTAAGCAAAGATGAATTATAGCTGCCTGTCAGAAATAACGATGATAATCCTTCCCATCCCACAACATCTGAGGATTAGAACCACCTTTGCAGACAATACAGCAACCTCAAATACACAATGCARCATAACAAACGTGTCCTCAACAGGTTCACAGATGGAGAAACTGAGGCACAGGCAGAGGAAATGAATCACTCCACAATCACAGTGTTACTTTGATCCCTGTTCTCACCTTGGCCTCAGTCCCATGAGAATGGAAACAGCTCCACTTATTTCAGTGGATTTCTTYCATTTTATGCACTGCTGTCACCATCACAACAGATGGATTGCAGCAGCACTCAGGCTCCGTGATTATGGACCAGTGTCCTCTTGTGCTACACAAAACAAAYGGAAAGATCTGAACAAAACGGGATTTCCCTGTCCCAGTGTTTGCAATGGAGATGAGACTGCATTSCTTTGTGTTTGACTTGGTAATGGTGCCTGGAAAGGATGGATCTGTTATTATCTGGCAATCCTTGCAGATCTGAGGACTGATCATCCCTTGATGGCTGGGGTGAGTCTTCTCTAATGTCGAGGGTCTATGTTGCATTCCAGTGATTAAACCTGGGGAAGAGCACGGGGGCTGTTATCTCCTCCAAACTGTGCAATTCCCCTTTCAGCATAAGGGGCCCAAACCCACAGCTGTGAGAGCTGAAGCAAAAGCCTGGTTTTGAGCCCTTGTGTGCCTGTGCATGGAGGGCTTTTCCTCTGTTTTAGCACAACAAAATCCTGGCTAGTCCACACCAAATTCCCTCCAAGCATTCACAGGCTTGGCTGCAAACCTTGACTGGGATAACCAAACCCTCCCTAACGCTGTCCCTATCTCACATCCACATTTCCAGCTGAGCCTGTAACGTTAATAAGAAGAAGGAAGCTGAACAACAGCAGTATTTCCAGGAAATTGATACCTCTGCATCTGGTGTGCTTTGAAGGCACCGGGCTGTTCTGCATTCACGAGGCACAACTCACATGATATCTGTCAGCCAAAGACATCCAAGTCRGTTGTGCCAAGCTGCCTTTTTCTTCTCAGCTACAGACAACTGTGAAGGCCCTCTCTTTGCCCAGATGTTCTTGCACGCTTCATTGCAAAAAAATAAGTGTCTGTCAAAACAGCCTGTGCCTCCTCCCAGGGAAACAGTAGCCAGGGGCAAGGTGTGTGTGGGAGGTGTCCTTTTTAGAATCTGCAGCCTCATTAAAGTAATTGGCATCTGGATTTGATTTTGGAAGCTCGGTGCCAAAGGAGCTTATGGGGTAACTAATGCTGTGGAGTCAAAGCCAGAAACTGTATAGCAGCTTCTGAATGTGGTCTCTGGCAAGATCTACGCAATGTAATGACATTATGGCTTTGCCATACATTACATGCAAATTAGAAGAGGTTGGCAGCCACACAACTGGCAGAGCACAGCAGCAATCATCCTTACAGGACGTAGAAGGCAAGGCTATTCATCCTCAACCCCTGCACAGGGATGGGAAAGGGAAGGACAATGCTCCCACAGTACAGCTGCTTGCCTCCTTTCCCCTCTGAGTGATCTAATGTGGTGGAAGACCCTTCCCAGTGCCCAGCTCTTGCTCTTCCTACCTTACTTTTCAACTTTACCCAACGGTATGATTTTTTTTTCTTCCTACATCTATCCAAAATTCCCTTCAAACGTCTGCTGTTCTCTGTCTCTGCTTCTCCCAAGCATCCTCTCCTCATTGCTGAGGAGCTGTGGGGTATGAACAGCACACTGTGTGCAGGTGCTGAGCAGTGATRGATGCAGACAGCTGGCTGGCCAGCCGGGACCTCACCTGCTTTGCTGCTGATGAACTGCTCTTTCTCTGCGTTAATTGCTTTTAATGTTTTCCCCCCGTTTAGGCAGCCATCTCCTCCTCTTTAACCTTTCGTATTTTCTCTGAACTGTTTGGCCTGCAAAATCTACGGCAGAACTCTCCAAAATTGCCCAGCATACTCTGATGACAGATGCCAACCTCATGGTCCTCTATTTTCAAAGTGATGACTCCTAATATGGGGAGATGTTAATGAAGGGAGCACTCATTCCTGCTGTAATTTATTGTTCTTCTATCACTCTTGCGACTGCAGAGACCCCCAAATTTCCATGATGCAGAGAGACAAACCAAAGCAAAAATACACAGAAACCTAAGTCGGAGCTCTTGCTACAAGATCAYAACAAATTCACCCAAAGCCAAATGGCATCTTGATGTCAGCAATGAGGTAAGAGCAATGGTATTCCTGGTCATGTCATGTACTCCCACTGTGGTTAGACCAGGCCTCCAGCCTTACCAGAGTATTTCTTTCAAGCATATTAGGTTCCATTAATAAAGAACTTTCATGTGGGTACTGAAGGCTTGATAATTCCAAATGTCCAGCCTGCTGCCCAGCAAACTTGCCCCAAMATACCATTCCTCACAGTGCAGGGCTTCACAAGGCAACAGTCCCAAATGTTCCACAGGCTGATCACAGCCTGACACTGTCACTTTCTGGGACTCCAGGTGGCATTTGCAAGACAACCCAACCACCTTTCAAGCTCCCTACTCTTCTCAAGACACCCCTGAGGCGGGGTCTCAATGCAGAAGGAAGGCAGAATGTTGTGGGTTAAGATTTTCTCCTTTTGTTTCCTTTCACAGTAGTAAGCAGTCTGAAAAGTACTCTGTTTTAGACATTCAACTTGAACATTACCCTGTGTGTTGAATTAATGAATGCACCTGATCTGTTGAACCTCCTACAGCTATATTTTTTTTTTTCCTCCTACTGACTTCAGTATTGCTGGCTACACTAGAAARCAGTATTTTAGTCTAAACCAGTTTTGGTCTTTAAAGTATCTCTGGATCAAGTCCAGCTCTTTGCTACTGCAAACAATTTCATTACAGGCATTTTCAAAACCTGTGATGGGTAGCAAACTGTAGGACTTAGAGGAGCTGGAGGAAAAAACATCTTGCTCTTTTCTCATGTTGGTAGGCACACAGTTGCCTTCTGGTGGAAAATCTAATAGAATAGGGAGTTTGGGATGCYATTGCTCAGAAACAGCTAGTGTAGCTACAGCAAGGATTTCTTTCTGTGTCCTGGTCTGCTCTTCTCAATCCRTTTCCAACCTGAGGGATATCTCATTAYAGTACTGGTGATGGGRACAGCAAATCAAAGTTCCTCAAATWATCTCATCCACTTCCAACAGTGTTTGTTCCTAGACATCAGGGGAGAGAAAATGGTCCCTAAAAGGGAGCAACAATCAAAGCAATCTTAAGTCATGAGTTATGCTGCACTAGTGACATTGATAAAACCAGAGAGGGGGATACTCCTTCACCAATTAAAAACAGTGTCTGTTTCCCAGTGAGAAACAAAATGYCTGTGCTGCAGAAGTCTGTAAAAAGAAGGAAGAAACACCTGAGTCTATATCTTGCAGAATTCATACAGCTGGAGAAGAGAACATCAAGAAAACATAAAAGAAAAAGGCTGAAGGAGTTAAAGCCCATTTTAAAACTGTCTGAGTAGCATTTAAAGACCAGGTAATATTACAAGGATAAATACTCRTCCAATGGTCAAGTGAGAATTCTGACTCAGTTTATGAAGGTTTTGTGCAAGAGTGGCACCCATGCTGGAGTCAGGAATCGCCTTTACCCCACCTGGGGTGCAGTGGGGGTGTATTAGGTGTGGGTGTGGAAAAAGGGGCACTTTGACCATTCCAGGCAGCAGGCTGCTCAACAGGGCCATGGCAGATGTGATGTTCTGGAGTCATGCAAAATTCAGAGACTATTATATTGATACATGACAGATGTTACGGAAGCACGGAACATTCAAAGACCAGTGCATTAACTTTATAAATATTACATTCTTCCTTATGGCTTTTTTAGCAATTATATCCTTGGTTCTATAGGTAGATGAAAGTCAGTTTTCTGCACATCATGAGACTCTGCAGGGGGCTTCACCTTCCCACAGAAAAAAACCCCAACCCAAACAAAAAGTTAAAATGTCATTTAACTTCTGACCAGCATGAAACAAAGCAACAATGACAAAGTTACAAAACAATACGAGCTCCTGCCTGACTTTAACAACTGCTGGAGTCTCTTTGGGAACACAAGCTCTACCTGTACTATGGAGCCTAAGAGTTTTCTACAGGATCCAGGTGCATGCCCAAGTTGTGACAAAATGCCCTCAAAATTATATTGCATTCTTCTGTTTGCTTTTTTCATTAGTTCAATATTTTTTTCATGGAAAGGACAGCAGCTAGCAAGTGGATGAGATCCACGGTGCACAYGTGTCAAGCAGAGGGCCACAAAATGCATGTGCCCTGAAGTATAAATTGTACTTTGACAACCACCTGCAGAGCTTTACAGATTAGTATTATCTTAAATTAGRGAGTTGATTGTGATGGAGAAAGTAGTATGCTGCACAGCATCAGTTTTGGAAGATTTTGGTGGCAGTCAGGGTCTTGACAAGAGGTGAAGAGCCATTCCCACTAGCAGCACTCAGGCCAGGATTACTCTTTCCCCTCCAACTGCTTAGCCATGGTTGAATCCACGGGTTCTAGCAGGGATGGGCAAATGGCATAGAGAATACTCTGCTAAACCCAACCCTACTCCCAGCTTCCCCATGTGCCCCACATTGTGTGGCACCTGAATCATCAAGTGTTGTCATTCCCTCAGGTTGCTCTTTTCCATCYGACCTCACCCTGACCTCTGCTGCTGCACCAGGTACCCACACAAACAAGAATGCAGAATCTGCCTTCCTTACTGCCCATATCACATCAACTGCATACCCACGTAAGCTAAGGAGATGTAATTGCAGCCAAGTYCCTCCTCTGATCCAAAGATTCTCCTGAAGTTCATTACCATTTGTACTGTAACTGCTGTTGAGCTTGCCACATTTCCAGTCAARATTTCAAACCAAATGAGGTTACCAAATAATGTCTTAATAGAGAATGCAGGGTAATTTATATATTGAAATTAAAGATTAAAGCTTAATCTTAATTAAATCTCACAAAAGTTCAGTAAAGCTGCCCAAATTATAAAATATAAAAAGATGTATTGATTACTTGAGAAATGGAAATCACATTTAATAAATACAGGAACGAGCCATTAAGGGAATGGAGAGACCAGAAAAAGCACTAACTGGTGATTAAAAGAAGATAAATATTTATTAAATGTTGCTGTGATTTATTAAGCTGTGTTGGGCTAAACAAATGTAATTTGATATCTGAATCATATCTCATTCTGATACAGTCTTCATTAAATCTGAAGTCTTGGCTTTAAATGGATATCATATGTTCCCTTCAGTTCTTAATCTCTTTGAAATATCAGTTTGATGCCGTGGAAGACGTTGAAAGTCACAGGGACTGAAGTCTCCTGCGTATCAATGAGGCTGTTTTGCACTACAGGTGAGCAGCCAACTTCCCATTCCACAGTGCTTTCTTATCCAGGACGTGGTGCAACTTTGCACTGTCCCTTGGTGACAGGACAATGTCCTGATTTTAAAGACATTCTGTCAAAAGGCCAGACAGGAAGAGCACAACTTCAAACTTCAATCAGTCCTCCAACAATCAGTGTGGAGCACACCCTTCACTGGTTTTAAAGCAGCAAAGTCGACAGAATTTGGGGTTTGTTTGTTGCTGCCTGGCAGAACACCAGTGGAGGTTGAGTATGAGAAAATATCTAACCCTTGTCAATACTGCAACTGGTCAAGAAACAAATAGCTCTGTTGATGCAGCTTTCCAGTGGAGATGTGAATCATGCAGGAGCTAAAAAAAAATCATTCTTCAAGGTTCAGAGAGCAACTTTATCTTGGGCCCCTCACAGAGGGAGCCAAGGGTCTGTTAGAGCATGGCATTGTACATGCATGAGGTGTTTGAATAAGAACATTTCTCGGGGTTAGACTGCAAGTTGTTTCTGTCTTAAATTCATTCTCAYGCTCTCTTTCCAGACTCTATTTAGAAGAGGAGCTCCTTGTTGAAAATTACTGTCATAAATGAATTGCTGCTGATAATTAAATTTGCATAGAGTTAAAATTACAGTGCTCCTTCCCAGTGCTACAACACTGAGTTACAGACTGCTAGTGAGGCTGATTGCCTTTCCACTCAAAAAAGGCTGTGTGAAAAGCAGCAATTGATTTCCACAAGTTTGCTTGAATCTGAATGCTCCAAGAGCTCTAACTTCCTTTCCAATGCCCTTGCCCCCTCACCAAAGGAAACAAACAAACCCCAAAACAAACAGGAAAAAAATAGAAGAGAATAAGAAAGGATGTGAAGTCTCCACWAATTGGAAAGAGGAAGAAATAATCACATACTATTCCTTTTGCTTTTTCAAGGAATGAGAAAGGAAGTCAGACTGAACTGGGCTCTGCAACCACTCAAACTGAACTTGAAGTTCTACCTCTCTCATATCTTCCATTCCACAGTAACATGAGTGCAGGAAGTGTAGCAGTGGGACAGACAGGAGTAYAGAGGGCCAAAGCTACTTCAGATCTGAGAGAATTTGACATTTTAAAGGYAAAACCCAATCATTTCTTTTGGATGTGGTTCTTGCTCTTTACTSATACAGGCACCCTGCTGAAAGCCAGAGTCTAGCCTCAAGGGCCAAGGGGACACATTAAGCCAGATTAAACATCTGATTTTATTAAAGAGCAGCTGTGAGAGATGCCTTTGCATTATGTGCAGCTTTCCTGCAGGAATTTTTATGATAGCGGACTTCTGGTACTTCCTCTTGCAAGCAGGAKTCGATCTAGCACAAAGTAATTATTTTCAATGTGTTTAGCCAGAAAAAAAAAAAATCCAACAACTTACAAAATCCTTACTACCAACACAGCCAAGCAGATTCCTCTTCTGGAACTCACTTTTGGGTTGAAAATATGATCAAAAAGTTCAAGCCCATGGAGCAATTGTCTCAGAAAGTTTTAAGCTACTGAAGATAGCGGGTTTAGGACCATAACTACAATAAACACAGCAAATTAATAAGAGTCTTCTGGCAAGAATAAGCCAGAATTGCAGAGGCGGATGTTGCCAGTGAAAAGAACAGGAAGGTAACCAAGTGAAGAAACAGCATGAGGAGGATTATCCTTATTTGGAAGCAATTCATTCCAGCAATAAATTAAGCCAGGGATCTCTGCATCGGAAAACAGCAGGGCAACCTATTAAACSAAAGGACAATCTGCTTTTTCTGTCACCTTTGAGCCCTGACTGAATGGTGAGAGAAACAAACACAGCAGAGATCAAAACATATGTTATCTCAACAGCAGTAATGGTCGACTGCGTGCTACAGCGAGGGTAAAATTCTTTCCATGCACATTCTTAGCACAAATGCCTCATCTTCAACAACAATATTGCTGGACTGTAGTGGTCATAAAGATGAACTCACAGAAGAGGGCTTGGATAGAAGAAAGATGGTAATTTGTGTTTTATGGCAAAAACATAGCTGCTTTCACCCCAGCCGCTGGGATGGGATGGGATCAGGTGAAATACTCAGTGCASACTGGTGAAGCTTTTTTTCACAGTGGTATTAGAAGGCATAGTGGTAAAAGAAGAACAGAAATTTAATGCTATACACTTATAGCTCATAGAGGTCTCTGCATCTGCCAGCTGTAGTACATGACATTGTGTACATGTTGGTGTRTTCCAGGGCCATATTTACTGCAGGGAAACAGCATCCACAATTAAGGGATTTCTGAGGGGCAAACACAGGCTCTGTTTCACAATGGTTTAAATTATAGAGAAGCAGATACCTAAAATATACAGAAATGCAATGCGCAGAACAGGCAGAATACAGCTGAAAGAAGAATACTAGCAAATCTTAAACACATATTGATCACATGCATAATGTGATCAAAAAGAGAGAGATTATTTAGAATTTTTATTATGTCCCTCCACACTTTCAGGTAGCTGCTATCGACAGGACAACTTGTAATGCCTCTTAGTGGTGAGTTTTTATCTTTATCCCCACTCACAGAAGCTCCTCTAGTCCAAAGGCCCCAAATGCTGCCCTGMTGGAACACAGAGCTGACATGTCACTCACTGGTCTCCCAATTCCAGGACTTCCCAAAGAAAGGAGAGGTACCCAATGATCCCAAACCCTGCACACTCCATTTGGTGATGAGCACAAACAACCTTTACCTGACAGATACTCAACCATCTCCAGCTTCCTCAAGTTCCCACTGTGATGCTCACGCTGATGCAAGATTTTTTTTTTTTAAAGCTCAAATTAGGCTGACAAACACAAACAGACTGTGAAAAGGGCAGACTGTCAAAAAAGGTTCCTCTCTTTTAAGCAACACTGACGAAACGAGTAAAGTAATTCCTCGTTGCAGAGTTAGCTCTAAAGTGAACTCTTGGTTACACAGCACYCTGACATCTGCTTTTCTCAGCTCCCTTTAAAACTGGCACTACCAATAAGTCCCAAAGATGTTGCTGGATGTTTTTTCTCCTGTTGGTAAAGGKACCCCAGGGTCAGCTTGTGCTCTGCTGTCCAGGGCAAGGCACTTTGYCAGTCTGAATTCTGTCACCCACATAAACTGTTTTGAAGGGGAGACGCCAGCATCAGGTGAATAAGTCATACATGATCCCTGGCTATGTTATCAGGCCCCTCATGGAATATTTTCTACCAATGACAAAATGTTATTGCTGCCATTATCAAGCAGTTGGTCTTTATCTGTCTGCCTATGACAGGCCTCGTTATTCAGACAGGTYTTGGGACAACTTCAAGGGGAGATCTTCCCATCCAATGTCAAATAYACCAGCTTTGTAGACTTTTTTGATCCTTCTTTTTCTTTCAGCCTCTCCTAAACTGATTTACAAAGCAGATGCACACAGCTCCCYTCTAACAAATCTCAGGGGAAGAGCTGAAGGAACCCTGCATCATGTCATGTTCCTGACCTTGGGCTACCAAAGGATACTCATGTTTTCAATGCAAATATTACAGAGCAAAGGCAAGTTCCTGATCTTCCATACTGGCCTTGATATTTACACAGAAGAAAGAGACATTCAGTAGTTAAGGAGATAAGCAAAACTGCAAAGCAAAATGGCTGAGGAAGCTACCCTAATTTGAGACTTTTTACAGCCCAACCACATGCACATTCTTTGCAATCAGCACAGCAGAAAAACTTGAAGGGAAGTGTTGGACTGAAGCTGAGCCTGGGGAAAGGGAGGRAAGGGTTTTYTCCTTKCATTTSTTTTAGSTTTTTTCTTCCTTTCCTTCTCCACACACARACCAGCAATTAAAAGTCTATGTTAACTGGCAATAAAGGAAATTTSAGTAAAAATTCTGCCCATGACAATGAAGGTAAGGCAGAGTATTTTCCTTGAGTGCACTAAAAGAGCCCAAGAAAAGATGGAGGCAGTTGCCAATGATTGAAGGCAGCAATATTRTGGGAGCATGGTCTCCAGCAGCACAGCTGCCTCATCTCTCAAGCTTAGTTCTAGCCAGAAGCTTTACTCCAAGTGCTGATTGCACACCAAGATTTAAAGAATAGTTATGATGTTGCTTTCAGTGTGCAGAAAGATAAGCTGCAGTTGGTTTTTATATTTCTCAGGGAAGCTCATCTGATTTCAATAGTTTGGAAGAGGGTGTACTTCATGAAACAAGGTGCACCTCATGAAGATTTCCAGGTAAGAATTATAGAGTAATATCTGTATTTTTTCTCATGTTCAATGCACATGGAGATGGCAGAASCTCTACTCTGGGTTTCTCCTAAGGWTTTTTCTGWTTTGTTAGATGTAATAGTSAYGCTATGACTCTGAAARATCAGATGATGTAACCAACTCAACTCCTTRCAAATGGCAATATCACACTTTTTAATAACACTACCAGACCCCAGATAAGGGACTGATCCATCTCAAACCCAAAGAGGTGCCTGGCCTTCCAGTGAGAACTCATMATGGAACAGATGAATAGCAAAACTCAATCAAGGGGGTGCCAATTGGGGTGCAATACATACATTTAGGTGCTTTTATTACACATATTGACATTACTAATCACAAGCTATGGGTTAAAGAGATACCTGATCCTTTCACCTTCATTCTAGAAAAACCCTCTGACATTCTTCCCCCCTCCTACATCAATCTCAACAGCAGCTACCCTAAATAAAACAGAGAATTGTCAGGTAATTCARTAAGATTGCTTGTCTTCCTTCTGAAAATTTCTAAAAGGTTGTCAGCATGGGAAGGTCTATAATATTTGTCTGAAATAATGGATGTTTGGCACCASTGCTTCAAAAAATTTAAGTGTGCTATAAGGATATTCTAATCAGTTTAGGATGAAAACAGGAAAATCACTAGAGGAATCTGAGAGGTATTCTGAGAGAAATTTAGTATAATAAGCATTCTTTACTTCAGCAATTAATACAGCCTTTTTTTTCKGCATCTGCCAGCAACAGATCTTTAAGATTCTCACTATGCCAACTCTTGCTCTAGGTAAGCTTGGGCACTATTACTATACTCATTTTTCAGGTGGAGAAGATGGAACAAACCACAGCTTTTAAGAGAGAAGAATAATCCAGAGTAGAGGCAAATGCCTTGCATGTTACCTACTGAACCCTATCAGAATTTTCTCGGTATCAATATCTCCAGTGGACATAAAGACCCAGCCTAAAACAGGGACTCCTAGATTAGGTCAGCAGTGCTTTGAGAGTTATAGTGACAAAGAGGGCTGTAGGGAAGAAGTAAAAGTAACCTTACCCTAGAAATGACCCTCATAGCTGAAAAATAAGACAACAGCTACAYCATGTAAGGATCAGAAATAAGCAGAGAAAGGGAAGCTGTTAAATGTCATGACTGAACTGGGGAAGGGACAGATCTGGGGAATACAACAGGTAGGTTTGTCAGCAAAGACTGAGATGCTGGATTTAATCAACACATTCCTGTAGTATGGGCTGTGCTTTCCAGGAAGGTGCCTCTCAGAGTGTCTGGGCAGCACCAGGTTACACAGCTACTGCTGCAAACAGGATATCTGTCCCCACACCCCACTGCCTGAATCAGGGAGGAGCAAATTGAATCCTCACGGATGTCAACTGGGACCTACCAAAACATTTTTCAGACACTTTTCAAAGAACCAYATTATAAATAATACATTAATTGACTTTTTACATGTCAGTAATTATTCTCATCTCATAAATCCATTAATCTCTCCTATATAGCTATTGCCATAAATCTCTGGCAAATGCTATTGGCAYTACCCTTGATTGTCTTGTCTTTCTCTAATTTTTTCATGTAAACACAACCCATAAGATTTGGTTCCAGGTTTTGAGAACATTTAAAATTTACATGTATTCTGGCTATTCTGTTATCTTTGTCACCTCTTTTATATCCACAAGTTTCATGTTCTCACTTTCATTCACAGACAGAGAAAATAYCTTGCAGATACTCGATAGCAGCCTGTTAACACACTTTTGAGCCTTGGCTGTTCAAAACATACTGAATTTGGGACAGGAACTGTATTTCACCTCTAGGCGTTATCCTAACACTATAAATAAAATACAAAGCATTGTAAGGATTTCAATATCCTTACTTTTCCCTCTGGACTCTTAAAACTATCATCCRAGTTTTTAATAATCTACTTACTCGAAGTTTTGTGTCATGTCACTCTTCATGTGATTCCCCTGGGAAGACARCAGACTCAGTCTATTCGAGTCACTCGTAATGACTGAGCCACAATAAGCAACACTGCTTGGAAAAAATCCTCTGTTGGAAAAACTCTATAAAAATGCAAGTTTGTGGAAATAAAATAACTCGGCAGGTAYGCGTTAATCTCATCAAAGCTTTGCATGGCAGCATACTCAATTTGCTCTGATATTTTCCTAGAAATTAATTTCCTATCATCTGTTTGTTCTTGCCTTTCCAACCTTCCATCTTGTTTGCGACTAATTTTTATTTTTATACTTTAMAGAAAAGAAACAACAACAAAAACCCCAACAAAACCAAAAAATACTCCAACCAGACACAATATTCTGTTTCAGAACTACATCCAGAGYGCCTAAAATGGGAGCCAGTACTACTTACTGTGCATTCAAGAAATTAGCTGCTACAAACATTTGCTTGAGCCTGATAAACTGTTTCTCCAGCCCATATGCCGCTGCTATGTGTGTTCAATTTCAGTTTGGATAATTCAGAGTAATCCTATTATAGGAAGGCACAAACCACAAAGTTCTGTTCCAGATGACATGTCAAAGTTCAGCAGCACTTGCAATCAGGACTTCTAACTTTGCTCCAATTCTGAGTTGGTATTGATTCCAGTTTTTTTTCCTAAAGTATCAACAGCATGGCTGTGTCTCCTCATGGTGGTGTTTYAGAGGCTGACAAACAGTTAACAGGTAACATCTTTGAGACCTGAAATGTGTGTCATTACAGGCTCTATCAGAACTGGTATTTTGACAGAGCCCACACAAATCTATGACGATCGCTTGTCTGTGACCTTACAACATTTTTCCTCACACAGAGACAGAATTTATGATATCCCATTGATTTTCCCCAATCCATTTTGATTCAGAATTGCCATTTATACTGTTGCATATTTATCTCTTTCCCCCCCAGTTCTGACTTGCTTATTTCTTTAAAGAATATTTAGCCCTGGGAGCATATCCTAACAGTCTAAAAAGAAAAGAAGAAAAAATAAAAAAAAAATCTTCTGTTGCAATTTAGTATGGAAATAATGASAATACCAGAGCTCACTGGTAGGTACACAAACAGGCTGAGTAAATACAATCATGTTGGGTAAGGAAGCATATTGTTATCCACATAYTGTATTTTCATGAGTATTACTAAGGCCCYGTGGCTCCCCACTCTACAATTTAAYAGGAGGGCAGGTTAAATCAGTGTGAACTAATAAACCCTCAGAAATAAACCCTCAGAATCCAGTTTTCTGAGCCTCCTTAGCTTGGCTGTCTTCTTGAGTTCTCTRCTGTCTCTTGTGTTTTGCAGGTTTCTGTCAACTTATTTCCAGCAGCACTTTTAAAAGGCAGTATGTAATTTGAGACAGGAGCAACGTGGGTGAAAATGCCCAGAGCAGATGTAACTACACTGATTTGTAAGAAGGTTTTACAGGTACAGATCATTTCCATTCCTGCACAAAAGGAAGGCATTCCAATACAAACATACCCCAGGTGACACAGAAGTGCTCACAGGGAAGCTTGTAAGATTTCAGCAGAGTATCTGTAGTTTAGGTGTTATTTGGACTTCTCCAGGTGGTATCAAGTCTCTGATAAAAGTTACTCATTGTTTAATTTTGCGGAGATTCTGCTCCTGCTTTGAGCATTATTCTTTGACTGTTCTTGCCTTTCCATGCTGTGGTCCCTTTTAGGCCCCCATACATTATTCTTAGTGATAAAGATTTCATTTTTAGTTTTGCTACCACCACTGGATTTTATCACTTGGTGTGAAGGCTCTTCAGAATTTACTAGCTTTCCCATGGCTCTACATCACATTTTTTTTTTTTCTTTTGCTTCTAACTGTATGCAAATAGGAGTTTCCTAGAAAAGAAGTTTTCTGCCTTTCTGCAGAAATTCTTTGCTCTTCATGAAGCAGGAATTGCAACCAGCTAGGAGAAGAAACTAGCYAAAATCTATGCACTAGCTAGAGGGGATGTCTGCCAGGGGCAATCTCTAACCTCCCACAATTTTTCACTGATGTAACCAACAACCCTGAAGAATCCTGCAGTTTATACCAAAGAAGAAAGTGGAAGTATCCAGATCCTCGATGTGAAATTCAGCAGTATAGACAACGAGGGCAGATGTGAGAGTGATTTCAGGCACGTATWGAGGCAGCTCCCTCTTGACAATGAGAGGTAAAGCAGCTTTAGTGCCTTGGACACCAACCTGGGTAGAGAGCTACAGTTTTATTTCAGCACTACAGCAGTTCCAGAGAGAGTCAGCTACTAAAAAGTAAATAAAAGACTCTGACCTGGGGAAATACTCACCCAGTTTCAACTTCACCACATCAGTATTTTCTAACAGTTAGACTTCTAYCCAAACACACACCACCTTTTCCTCCAGCTCCTCATAATGGGCATTAATCTGCATTACCCTGTGACATCCCATGTCCTGTCACTGGTGTGGAAACACAAATTTCACTGCAGCTACCCCAGCCTGAATAAACTCCCCTCTCCTAATCCAGCCTGGAAAAACAAAAAGGAAAGGAAAAAATAAGGGAAGGGAAAACCAAAGAGGAATAAAGGAGGAAAGACTGAAAGATTCTGGAAATAGCTGGAATTGTTCATGCTGAGCCATCGGGCCCTGAGATTTGAATAATGCATGTTCCATAAATCTAAGTGTCCCTGCTTGCCACATTTTAGAACAGGGAACAAAAATAATAGCTACTGTCCACACTTATCACCAATAATAAATTACAGGGCTCCTGTGTGTGGCAGCGATTAATGCAAAACGCAACCCAAAACACATAACTAAATAAATAGATAGTTTGACTTTCCTGGGGGTTATCTCTTTCCTTTTCTACACCCCTCTCAGAGTTTCCTTCTAGCCAAAAATTATACTGGGAAAGACCCATCCTTACAGTGTATCCCCYTCAGACAGGCAGGCAGACTAACTCATGGTTATCCTCAGAATATACCCCAAGGCAGTCAAAAGAGTGTACAGACCTCTGAGAAAAAGGGACAGCAGTGCACTGCAAAGCTTTTAACTCCTCTGGAAGACYACAATCTTCCCAAAGCATCATCTCCCACTCGGAACGGGGCATGGACACAAACACAGAGTTCCACRCTGCTTCCCTGAGGTCACAATCAGATCTCCAGCTGATGTGTATGTGAGGGGCAGAACATTCTTTTGGACAGCAGTTCCTCTTCTTCAGACTGTTAAAAATTCTCTGSGCTGCTCTTTGGCCCTCAAGCAGCAGTGTTGGCAGCAGAGAAGTGACCAGAAAACAATGCAAGGGTATGAGGGTAAAAAGGGTCTACAGAGGGTCCCTTATAGAACTGGTTTTTACAGTCTAAGACTTCCCTGTAAGGACTTTGCTGTGTCCTCGTTTTTGCCTGGACTGGAATGRCAAATTCAAGCAGAGCTTCACTCTTCATTACCCATTTCTGCTAAGTAATGATGGGTCACCTTCACAGGGATAAGGGGAAGAAAGAAAACTCAACAGGCAATACAGAAAAAAAACCACAGCTGGTAATGCAGAGAGAAGGTGTGTACAGCTACACAGGCTAAGCATCCACCTTAACATTAGCAAAAAAAAAAATCCCCCAAAAAAACAAATGCCAGCCACTGAAGAAATTGGTCTCCCTCAATTTTAAAAGGTTAGATAATCGAGAAAATAGGCAGCCATTAGAAGCTCCTGAACACTTATACAGAACTGTAATCAGAGCCAGACCATGGATGGCAGTTCAGAGATAACTAACTGTAYCCTATTCTTTCTCTTAATGTTTTAATTCTGACACATACAATTTCAGTGAAAAGTTGTTTTTTCCTTTACATTAGCTGCCTTCTCTGCTTTGCCAGTCTATTCCCTCCAAGGGTATGGTGATCTGTCTCTTGAGAAATCTCTTTCAGCTGAGGCAATATTCCCACAGAGAAGCCATTCCTGTTTATAGTGTGGGCTTTCTGTACAAAACTGCCCTCGGCATCCGCTGCTTTTGCAACTGTGAGGCAAGAAACAGAGCTGGAAAGGTCACAAGAAWCAGAATAAACCACAGGAGAGGGGCTACCAAAACAACTATAAAGGCAGCTCGGCTGAAGCTTGAGACTCAAGGTACAGGGCTGTTATTTGACCTGACTGAACGTCAATGGTGCCTGTCATGTGCCCTCTTCTTCCTGCAAGGGCCCTGTGCTCTTCCCCAGCACATCAGTGCCAGTCTGCCTGCTAGACGAGAGACACTTCAATTCACAAAAGCAAAATAAGGAAAGAAATGGTGTGCTCGAGCCACTGAGGGTGAGGTAACTCAGACAAATCAGAGCAGGTGGGAAAAAAAAAAAAAGAAAAAAAAGCAGCTTACACACAAAGCAGACACTATCACGCTACTATTATTATTACTATTAGCTATTCATTACTCATATGTTGGTATTATAGTAGGATCCAAAATTCTCATTCAGTATCAGGGCTCCATTGTGCTGGTCTCTATGCAAATACAAAGACAGCCAGGAAGAGCTCACAGCCTAATTTAAGACAAGACCCAGCAGGTGAATGTGACAGAGATTGGAGGAAGGGAGGGTAAAAAGACCACACGATTTCACAGGCTAATGGCACATTGCTGAATGTTCATTCCTGGAAGATCTAAAAGGTTATAGCTTAATAACCCTCAGGGATGCTTCTTATGGCTTTAAATCTCTGACCCCCTGGGTAARGAGCAGCAGCACAATAATATTTCCTTTAGTTAAGTGAATGTCTAAAACGTGCTTAATCAGTAGTCCATTAACTCTCCACTTGCCTCATTAACGTGTCTGTGCAGCAGGTAGCTCTGTCCCACCCCCACCACGGGCTTTTTACATTCTGGCTTTGAATGTTGCCATGCAAGGTGCAATGCCTTGGAGCACCCTCCCTCCAGAAGCATTTTATATCATCAGTCCATATGTTTTGAACATATGGCACTGTCCCACTGCAGGTTTCCTTGGAATTAAGAGGTCTCATCTGCTGTCTGCTTGAGCATTATACATTTATACATTAACAATTTWTTTTTTTTTTAATGACTAACAACTTTTTTTTTTCTCCTCATTCATAAATGGTGTAAAGAAACCAAAGATTTCACTGAGAAAAATGCCAGCAATGGTGCTGTTGGCACATTAAGTCTTCCCAGGCCCCTCTTTAGAAATTTTGATTGCATGGATCCCACTTGTACAGCCTCTATGGCAACCAATAAAAGACAGCTTTTACATCCAACTCACCTGTGCTTTGTTTATGATTTCAAGAAAGATCAGTCCAACTATGCCAAATGAAAGGCTTATCTAGTCCTCCCACCATATTCAGGAAGTCATACCAATGCTAATCTTCCTCAAATACAAAGTGAGAACAATATTCTCTCTTCTTTCACAACCATTAAAAATTAATTGAAAGGTGCACATGAAGAAGTTTGAAACTGAAAAGCACTCGACATTCTTAAAGATGGCATGAAGTTCAAAGCAACCCTGATGAAAATAGTTTGATACAGCTTTTTTTTTTTTTTTTTTTTTTTTTTTTTTTTTTTTTTTTTTTTTTTTTTTAATGGCATTTTGACCCTTGCATCAGAAAATTGTTTACTCTCTAGGTCTGTGGCAAACAGAGTGTGGCTCATAAGCACTCAACATCTAAAATGTAAATATACTTTAGTTGAAAAGTATTCCATGTTTGTTTTGTGCAGGCTCTTCTCCACTCTTTCACKGGGAAAAATCAAAGCAACTTCCAGTAACAAGGCAATGATGCAACTAACATCTGCCATGGATCATTTTCTTTTCCTCATTTGTTTCCCTAGATTGAGGGCAGTACATTTGAGAGGAGAAGGAGTATTACCTGGGCTTTTTTTGGGGTTTTTTTTGGTTCGTTTGGTTTTGGGTTTTTTTGTTTGTTTGTTTGTTTTTGTTTTTTGTTTTTGTTTTTTCCTAGCAGCTTTTTATATATTTTGTTGATTGTATACAGGCAAACAATACTTGGAGAGGAAAGGCAGAGGACGAGTATTACACATACCACAGAATTTTACGAGACTTTTGAGGGCCACTCATCCCATGCTGAAAAATTAACAGAAACCAATTACCTCATAGCCCCACCAACTCTAAACTTCCAAGAGAAACCTCTACCCTGATTAATCAGAGGGGTGAGATGTGGCTTGTGCTCAGACAATATGGCAAGTGCACTGGTTCATTTTCCATGACAAACATCAAAATCTCGATTGTGACTCGATACTGTGCAGGAAAAGCAAAGCTGATCTGGTTGCCTCAGCCTTTTCAGTCCTAAGTGAACAGATGCAGCTTTGGTCTGGCCCCTCGTTCATGTTCCCAACCAGCTGCTTTTGACTCTGTTGTCAGCTCAGCCAAGGGCTAAAAATTTGTGCCTCAATTGCAGGATAATGGAGTGGGAGACCTGTCACTTGAGCTCATTTAAGAACTGCACAGAGATGCCAGAGATATTCACTCCTATTCAAGTATCTCAGTGAATCCTCCAGTTACATCCCTGAGCATCCATTAATACAGAGAGCCATGTTGACCAGGCACCCCTAAAAGGTCTAGTTCAGTCAGCCATGATATTCAGATAACCTCAAGTAAACCAGAGCTCCAGAAACACCCTTTTAATGTTAATTTGAGAACATTCTTTCCCTACAAGACAATGGCTTAGGGGATGTCTGCCATTTAGACCCAGGTTTAGCTCAGTTGGACAGCACAAGCTGAGAGTTTGAGTATTTTAGATGATTCAAGAATGAAGAGGGAGACAGACTGACTGACTGAAGAATTAATCTGTCACTGTTACCAACAAAGACACTTCCAAAGATCCTTCTCTTAAACTGGATACTTTGATTTTATGCTTCAGTTTTGTATAACATAGCTCATACCAAGTTGTAAGTTAGCTTCTGATAAATCTCTTAAGCTCAGATACAGCCTATGATGGGGAGAAAGCCATGTTTTACCTCACAGGTCAGAGCTTTGCTCACTATTTGATCTGAATAAAATGAATAAAATAAAAAACAAGTCCAGCAACC
>NW_026623719.1:137248-139009 GCF_030028575.1 Malurus melanocephalus | reverse complement strand
CTAGGCACTTTCTCCACAATTTTCTTTGAAAGCCAGCCTCTTTAGTCCATGGATTGAGTTTGCTAATTTGTGAGAGGTTTGAATAATTTCTCACATTAAGAGACTCAAGATAAACACGCTGTGCTCTCTTTCCCTCTTTCTTGATGGTTGCTTTAATCTACAATAAATTCCATTTTGGACTGAAAGTCCTTGTTTTGAGTGCAGAGACATTRGAGGCCAGCATGGAGAAATGGATTTGCAGAGTCCACACTGACTTAGGGATGTGGCCAAGAGCCTGGGGCTGGAAGTTAAGCTTCAAAAACTGAGCATTGAGGTGTTCTGGGAAAGGGCATCTCTGTGACTGGAAGTCTCAAGCCTCCCTCATTCTGGGCAGGCTGCCTGATGCTACAGGGATCACTGCAGTCCAGAGTGGCCTTTGGCAAGACAAGAACTGCATTTTTATCATTCCCTTACGGCTTTTCTTCTCTTCCTCCTCACCTTTTATTCTACCTTCTTATTTTGTAGGGAAAGGGGAGAAAAACTAAATCTCACAGGATTTTTTTTTTTTTTGACTAACCTAAACCAGCCACAAGGGCTTGGATCTAAACAACCTGGAAATACAGGAACAAGCAAAAACAAACCTTATACCCTAGGTCTTCAGGTCAGGTCCTAACACAAATATCTTTTGGTATCTTTTATCTTTGGAGGATACTGATTTTTTTTTTTCCCTCAGACTCCTGCATTTCCAACCCTTTTCATTGTTTTCAAACAAGTGTCCTGGAGGACAGCCTAGATTCTATGGTGTGCCTCCCACTACAGGCCTTCAGACTTCTTTGGCTGTCTTGAGAAATTCACTAGGCATTAGAAGACTCCAGAATTTCTTTTTCTTTTTTTTTCTTTCTTTTTATTTTTTAACTTGCAAAAGGGCATATGCCAGCTTGAAAGACACAGATTCCTATAAAATCTCTATTGCTTCTGGATATACTACACCCTGGCTCCAGCAGTGCTAAAAAGTRAAATAAAATAAAATAAAATAAATCAAACACATTAAACAGACTTCCTTGTCAGGAAACCAATAGCACAAAGCCRGTGTTCCAGGAAAATGTGAAGCACTTTAATTACGTAGGTCTGTTTTAAGAGCATCTCAGCATCTCATGCACAACTCWGTCTGTGTCCCAACTTCCACCTCCAGTGGTCTCATTACACAAACAGAGGTACAGTTTGGTCTTCTGCACTGTGCTACAATTGCTCCATAGGAACAAAAAAAAAAACTCTTTCAAGCACCTTTGCCAGTATCAGGCTGATGAGAGCTGYTCCTAAATCAGCAAAGGGGTTATAGACTTTGTTGAAAAGATATTTCCTTTCCTTCTATGA
Organism: Malurus melanocephalus; assembly: GCF_030028575.1. NCBI lineage: Eukaryota > Metazoa > Chordata > Aves > Passeriformes > Maluridae > Malurus > Malurus melanocephalus. The sequence continues at coordinate 137,656 of NW_026623719.1, read as the reverse complement.
GAACTCATTTTATTTTTTCTAGGTAGCGTACTGTAAACAAGGCTGCCACTCAATAACACTACACAGGCAGGGGATAACAGCAACATTCTACAGGAAGAGAGGGAGGCACAAATGGACACTACTGCAGACTTCACACAACAATGAAAAAAGATGCATGCCAACACCTAAAATTTTTCATTGCAACAAGCTAAAATGTATAACAAAGGAAAAAGTTGCAACAGGATTTTTTTTAAAAAATGAGAACAAGAAAATAAAAAAGCAAAGCCAGTTATATGTAAAACACACTCAGCAATTAAACCATGAGATTATGTGGAATATACTTGAGAAAGTGGGAGCCAGGTCACGCTCCACTAGCAGCTAACAATGCACTGGAGCACATCTTCTAGCAGCATCTTATAGGAGAGACTA
>NW_026623719.1:125357-136011 GCF_030028575.1 Malurus melanocephalus | reverse complement strand
AAAATCCCCCATCCAACAAAAAAAATAGACTTTAACAGAGAAACAGCCCTTCAGCTGTGCAAGATGGTGAGCCATTTCCCTTGCACTGTGCTGTCTAGGACACTGTGGTGCTGGGCCCTGCCTGCCCTTCTTCCTGCAGTGGTAATACAAACACAGCAATCCAAGGTGCTGCTAAAGGCCAAGCAATCCCATTTCCCYTMCATTTCAGCTCSATTTCAGCTCTGCTCTTCTGCAGAACACTGCAGAAGCACCTCAGACGTGTTCTTTCTGTCCTTCACCAAGGCTCAGGTGTCAGGCAATGTACATCAGATAAGCCAAAATTACAGTGATGGGAATGGAYCTACCTCAGTCCTGACACATCAGAGCTCATCTCCCTTCTTTCCTCCTCCCAGCACCAGTGCAGGTAATTAACAGGGGCACTCCTCTCCAACTTCATACAGATTTTGGGTGCCTTTTAAGAGGTAATTCCAGCCAAAGGTGCTGGCAATGTCATTTACCAGAATGGGCACATGGTGTGACTCTTGGGGATGGTTCTGTGTAGGGCAGGGAGCTGGACTCACTGATCCTTGTGGGTCCCTTCCAACTCAGCATATTTTGTGATTCTGTAATTGGGGATTTGGGGTGAAATTACCTCTCCAATGTGATTCCAGCAAAGGGTGCACCCCTGCACTGCACRGTTGGCTTTGCAAATCTGGGTGTGGAGCAGTCTCAGTGTCTTGTTCCTGAAYAACTCTGCCCTGTGTGCAGTTCTGGCAGACAAAGAGGCTGAACTGCCATTCTTTTTCACCTGAATTTGCTGTGTTCTAATTTTTCCTACAGGATACACAGGGTTTGTTTCAAAGTAATTGCATCTGCAAAAAAAAACCCTTCTTTAAGCTTGTAGATGTGATGGAAATAACTTTTGTGCGTCAACAGTTCTGTTAGGTGGAGTCATCCATTGTCAGTGACAGACAACTCTTGTATTAAATCAGAGTACACGATTTTACAGAGGACCAAGCAAAACAGAGATCAAGCACTCCCTTTACTGATTTATAAAAATGTGCAYTTTGGACTTGCAGAAAATAAAAATAAATCTTCCCTGAAATTCAAATAGAGATGATTTCTCAGGAGACAATAATATTTAAAAAAGACAAAACCAAACTAGACTGAGAACAAAAACCAAGCATTTTCATTGTAGCTTTGAAAAATCAATATCTCTCTCTAAAACTCTCCTTGAAAGATATTAAGCCATGCTGGCAGGGCAATGAGTTGCTAAATGCCCTCAGCTGGAGGAGGTTTCATTGCAGGGATACTTTCAGCCAATTCAGAGTTAAATCCAATGTCAGTGGATTCCCTCTGCAAACCCCAGGGTAAGGGGAGCACCAGAGGTGAGACAGGGTGCAGCTGGAAGGAACACTCTCACTCTTTGGCTCAGTTTGTTTGTCATTAGGGGCCAGATGGAAGAGTTTAGAAGAACTCAAAGGCTAATATTACCTCAAGCTGCTTTTGAATTCTCCATGGAGGTTTGCATAGGATTGGCTCCTAAACCAAGGAACCAACCATTAGTCCTTTGTTAACACTGACTCTGGCCAGAGTGGAAAATCTGTAGCAGAGAGTATTTGTGCAGAATGCCTCTCAGTCAGTCAGTCAGGGTTGAGCAGAAAGGAAAAAATCCAAGCTCTCATCACTTGACTGGTGTCCCTCACCGAGTCAGAAGCAGACTTGCACCTCATCTTTCTTAATTCTCTTTTATATTTGCAGCACAGCGTCATTTCCTTACACAGCTACTAAAGTCACTGCAACCAGCTGGAATAAACCAAGTCTTTTCAGAGCTACAGTCACAGAAGGCTGAATTTTATTTCCTTTCAGTCAAGGAAAAATATTCAGGATCATCAGAACCAAGTCCAAACAGAAAAAAAAAAAAATTGAGAGTCACCTTTGCAGTGAGGCAGTTTAGGTTTATTTGGCTTATTTTGWGGATTAGAGAAAGCAAATAATTTCCAGCTCAAACATGCTGCAGTTATTGCCACAGAATTTTAATGCTAATATCAACATGTTTCTAAATTTTGCTTTAACTTTTCTAAAATGGGGTCCTGAACTTAAAAATCTACAAAAAGATGGGGAGTAACTGTGGTTTTCATTCAGACACTTTAGTGAACTAATGGATGTGACAGCACTAAGGACACACAGAGTGAGTTAAGGGAGGGAATGAGGGTGGGGAACAGATCAGAAAAGCTGTGCTCCCTCTTATCTTTTATCCCAAAGGACAGTGTTGTCTCCTGGGTTGGGATGCAGAATACATCCTATAACTGGCAGGACAAATCAGAAAAAGGCCCTGCTTGGGGTGAAGAGTTAATGATGGCAGTGTGGGGCATGGGTTAAGTGGGAAAACCACTGTAGAACTGCTGTGAATGTGAATTTTACCTTTGGAGCAAAGACAGGTCTCTGTGTGGAAGTGGAGGCTCAAATAACACTTTTGGCCTAACCTTTCCACATTAAAGTTCGTCATTGCCCCTGTGCATGATCTTGCATTCTGCTARGAAGAGACAGAACACCCAGATCCTATTTGCTTGGTGCCTGCTGAGGTTTGCCAGGGAGGGATCCATTTCCCAGTGCTTACAAGGAGTGAGGCTGCATGAAATGGTGCAGCAGGAASAAGTGCCAGGCCATGCACACTTCCAGCAGGAGATTCTGGGTGGCCAGCTATGGATAATCATGTTTGACTAAGGTCAGCCCGTGCTGGACCTGTAATACCAATGCATGGGGTCAGAGTACCACAAACATAATTTTTTTTTTCTCTGTGCAGCAGTATACACATATCCACAGGTTTCCTCTGCAAACAAATGAAAATCCCATGACTACCAGGTCACCTTCTGCTTTCTGCTTGATCTCTTCTGTCACCTTGAAGGTTTCAGCTAGCAGAGATGACATAYTGACCCTTCCTTGCACACAGCAGCTTAGGAACACAGCTCACTCTCAGCACTGCATTAAATCAGAAGCAAACATGGGCATGGGGAACAAGTATCCCAGAAGTYAGAGAAGGGACTAACACTCTCCATCAATGGAGAAAACATCTGAGTGAATTTTTTAGAGAGTGGTCTTTCTGTGGGCTCTTCTTCCCTGAAAGAAGCAGGGGGAGGGAAAGGGAACTCACATCCCTTGGGGAGTGCAAAGGGAGCCCCATGGACACATTCTCGAGAGAGAAGGGGCAGAGGAGAGGAGACCTATAAAATATAATCCTCCCAAGAGGGACTCATGGGGGGCATTTATTCCACAGAGTGATATTTACTGCCTTCCCACAATGTTTGCACTAACTGGCAGCTCTGGCTAGCTAGACTGCTGTGTCAACATCTGCAGGTGTGAGTGTGTGCCTATGTGCAGGGAAAGGGAAACAGSAGAGAGAAAAAGAAATAAAAGGAAAAATGGTTTTGCTTTTTGCCTTTTTCTAGGTGTTTTTTTAACGTTCTGTAGAGGAGAAACCTTTCTGTGCTGATACCAGGAGGAGATTCCTAATGATTAATTGATTTTGCTGTCAAATGCAGCAAGAATGTGCACGAGCCGTGCATATGTGAGGGGCAATGGCTATTTTTTCTGTAACAGGAAAACCTTTTTTTTTACTCCCCTGATTGCCAACAACCTGTAAAAACCACATGCACCAGCAAGGAGACRAAGAGAAGCAAACCAAAAAGTATAAAAACCCCAAGACATCAGGAACACAGCCTACCCCATAATTCTGGGGTAATACACAGTTTATCTTGACCTTTAGAGGTTTTCAAGCTTGAGTGAAATGCAAAATCTCAGAGAACCTTGCAAAGCTTCACTGCTGCCTGATTACAGCTTGTCCTGTGCCCTTTCTCAGCAGTGTTTCTCATCTCACACTGCCTCACACACATCCTTGCAGAAGAAGCACARTATTTCTTCATCTGGGACTGCAGAAAATGGTTCAGATTCAAAATCCTGTGTTGTTACCTCCAGCCATGCCRTGAACAACATCATCACACAAACTCAAATGCACTACTCAGACCAGCAACAGCCTAYTGCAAAGAACTAACAGGTTTTTCTGCTCTGCTTTCCTTCAGAAAAATGAAGCTCCAACTTCATCTTTGCAGACATCCCTGAGGAGCCAGCCTGGTCTCGTTTTTGTARGTGATCAGAAGCACCTTCAACCTCTGGGGTCCCAGCTGTTGTGTACTGATGCTCRTGACATCTCCAGCAGGCAGAATAGAGTTTAAGTGATCACTCCTGGAAAGCCAATTGCTAAATCCCTAAACAGACCTTGCACATGGAGRTGCTTGTAGCTGTCATAAAACCTCCACCTGGCTTCTGCTCCAAAGCCAGTTGGCACCTAAGGTGATTCTGCTGGCGATCTTTATGCTCACACATTAYTGAGACACCCACATTATTGCCACTAAGCACGTGTACAACCATTTAAAACTGGCAGATGTTCAGAACTTCCTTCACAGACAGACTCTGGYTGAATCTGCGTGCAAGAAACTCCCYGCTTCTGCYTCACCTTTTGGATATGTTGTGRCTTATGGGATCTTCTTTTGTTTCCTTTCTTGGGAATTTTTCTTTCCCATTTTGTTGCTGGGATACACTGATTGCCAGGTCATCCTTTTGATGGCAGGGCGATTAGTAAAGACAATAGGACCTACACCCCACCCAAACRATCTTGCTAAGTACTGGGAGGGGTGTGTTTGGGTGTGGTGGTGGCRGGGTAACTATATATATACTGCCCTGMTTGGCTCAGAGRGKGGTTGGTYTGCTACCTGTGGAGCAGAGCTYGACTGCTCTTTGGTTCCTGTTTTGCTGCACTGTGATCTTCTGCCCCTGTGCCTTGCCTGGGGCCCCTARGATTCGTGCTGYGTTGGTCAAAGGAGCACTGAGATCGGCGTATCCRCTGTGAGTTTGCAGAGGAACTTTTTTTTCATCCATCTCTGCTGGTTTTGTGTCCATCCTTGGYCACGTGGGAGATCTGAGCCAGCYRGGACCTGCRCCACAGYRCYCCTGCAGTCRCYGGGGAATCAGGTGGGTATCTCTGTGTGAGGCTGTCACTGGGYTTGTGGCTGGGCTGGTTGTTGCTATTGTTGTTATTACTTATTTTCACTTTGTTATACATATTAATAAAAACTGTTATTCCCTTTTTCCCATATTCTTGCCTGAAAGCCCGTGATTTTTTTTTTCCAAAGCTATAATAAGTCGGAGGGAAGGGGGGGCCCTGCCTTTATTGGCAAAACACCTGTCTTTCAAACCAAGACAGGATGTTAGAGGCAGTGCTCTAAACCTCTCCATATTCCTTATTTAAGACCATCTCCTAAGGATCCCCATCCAGTGGTGCCTTGACACACTTGAGGGGTGTGCAAACCTCATGAAGTTCCATAAGGCTGAGCTCAAAGTGCTGCACCAAGGCTGGGAAAATCCCAAGCTCAAACACAGGCTGGGCAGAGAATGGATTGAGAGCAGCCCTGAGCAGAAAGACTCAGTTGTGGTGGACAAGGAGCTCAAATGTGCTCATGCAGCCTGGAAATCCAACAGTAACCTGGGCTGCATCAAAAGAAAYATGGCCAGCAGGCTGAGGGAGGGSATTCTCCTGCTCTGTCACTCTAAAACTCTCTCATGGGACCCAACCTGGAGAACTGTGTCCAGCTCTRRGCCCCCAACATATATCCCAAGGAGGATATGAACCTGTCCAAGTGAATCCAGAGGAGGGAAACAAAAGATGGTCAGAGGGCTGGAGCAGGTCCCCTATGAAGACARGTTGAGAGARTTGGGGCTGTTRAGCCTGGARGAAAAGGCTCCAGGGAGACCTTAGAGCAGCTTGCCAGCACCTGGAAGGGGCTAATTTAGATGCTGGAAAAAGTTATTTACAGTGAGGGTGGTGAGGTACTGGAATAGTTTTAGATGCCCATCTCTAAAAGTGTTCAGGACAAGTTAGATGGGGCTTTGAACAACCTGGTCTAGTGGAAGGTGTCCCTGCCCATGGCAGGGGGACTGGAACTTGGAGATTTTTGAGGTCCTCTTCCAACCCAAACCATTCTATGACTCTATGATCACTCCTACCATCTCTTCATCAGACAATCTGAAGTTTAAAAGCAYACTCACTTAAGGAATAGCTGCATGTTATATGCATTCACATTTTGGTCCTGCATCCAATACTTAATATGAATAAAAGTTGTTCCATCAACTCAAGAAAGTTCAATCTGTTTTATTTTACATGAGGGCATTTCTATTTCCAAAGGTAGAAACAGGGACATAACAAAAGAGGAAAAAAAAAAATAGACCTTTTTTCTCCACAGAGAACTCCAGTTTCTACATTTAGATTTATCATTCAATAATGGAAGAGAAGCATTTCACATGACATTTTTGTGATGTTGAATTTGTTAAAAGTAAAATTTCATAATAGAGCTAACCCTAAGTAGATGGAGTTTTGTTATAAAAATAAGAGGAAAAAAAAAGACTTGGGAAATTGTCCTATTTTTTCTAAGGGCATAAAAAAAGGAAATCCAGATTCCTATAGAAGTAGCAGACAAAGACTGCATAACCTCAGATCTGTTAAAAATCGACATTTGCTAACTTCCTCAGTGTCCTTAGTGTATCATCATCGTAGATGATATTTTTGTTTTTCTAGGGATTTAATGTAATGTTCCAGACTCATTTCAACTTCTTATGTGCAAGGTTTGGAGGAGTGTGAATCCAGAACAGAACTTAATCCCCAATTACGATCCATCTTCTTCAACCAGAACCTCAGTGTCTCATTTTACTGGCTAAAACTCTTCTGCATTTTTACAATCCCCAACATCCCAGACTCAGTAACACACGTTTGCAACTCTTCTTCTGATTTAAAAAAAATGTTACAAATCCCCATTTTGCAAACAGCAAAATAATATTCTGAAGAAGTCAAGAAGTCATCCAAGAAGTAACAAAAACTACATGAACCCAGGTCTTCCAAATCTCAGTTCGTGCCCTAACCACCATATTCTCCCACTTCACTGCTGAAAGTGCTGTATAGGCACACCCTTACTGCAGATGGGCAGTGATAGCAGCYACCTAAATATTTAGTATTTCTTTTCTGATGAGAGGATGGGGGGAAGCAGAGAAGGAAGGGGAGAGCTTGTGTTAAGATTTTATAGGAGTAGACTCACAGCGCAGAGGCAAAGGATGAGACTAGAGAGAAACAAAAGATTTTCATTGAATAAAGATGTCTAAAGACAGATGTGCTTTTGGGTGTAGGGTTCCAGTGCTGCAGGGTTCAAGCTTTTTGGCTTTTTTTTTTCTGCAAATACACTGCCCAAAGGAGACAAGATTCCATTTTGGAAAATCTTTATGGAACTCTCAGAATGGATAATTCCACTTTGCGAGAAAAGGGGAAGGAGAAGGAAAACATGCCAGCTTCTCTGCTCTCAGCTGATGTTTGAGCTTCTAAGCATTTGCACTTGAAAGTCCTTGAGCACCTTTGAAGTTAGATGTGAGAGATTTTCAGACTGCTTTCTCTACCGATRGCTCTGAGGACCCCAAATTTTACAAGGTGTTTTCTAAAATAAATTTGTCTCCAYAGCATCCTCAGTTCACCTTACTGAGGTATATAACCACACAATCCCTGTAATCCTTCCTGCAATACACCTCTCCCAAAAACTCCTAAGTATCCAATTTCCAGAATTCAGGTACTCTATGCAGAAAGTCCTTTTCACCCTGGAAGTCACTGGRGGTAAACGTGGATTACCCTGCACTTCAGAAGTTTTGAATTTGGTCTTTGGGGTAAACTTTACTCTCTCTAATGAGTTATGAAATCACACAGATCATGCTGYCTGGCTACAGAATGGTGGACAATAAGAGCCCTAAAGGACACCAAATCACTATGAGTGGYATTCAAGGAATAAAACTCAGTCATCAAGATCTAGAGTTGGCCACCTATATAGATAGATGGGATGCAGATTTAAAACTCCCCAGGATAAGGCACACCTTTTCCCTGGCCATGTGGCATTCAGCACAGTGAGTTAATTGCCAGTCCCATGCACTGAGCAATCCCACAGCAATCCATTCTTCTGCTCCCTCACACCCAGGCTCTTCTTTCTCTTCAASAGGTTAACACGCTGTCCCGGTTATACAACACAAGCCTTCTATTTTTCCCTTCKTCAAAGCCCCTATATCCTATTTTGMACCACAATCAAAGGGCAAAATAAACAAGCAAGCTGACAGGACAGCTTTAAAATTATCCCAAAAGCCTCGGAAATTCCAGCCACGGTCTTTGAATCTCTGGTCTCCTGCAGSAGAGCAAATTCCGTGCGCCCTCCCAGCGCTGCAGGGAGGAATATTAACCTATTGGCAGGTAGAGTCCACAGYTTCTTTTGCAGAACCCAGCTGTGCTGAATAAATAAATCACCTGCGGCCATTTATGTGCAAATAACCTGTGCCAAGGGGCCTTTTGGAAGAAAAGCTTCGATCTGTGTTCACAGTAATGGGCGCAAATAAACAYGCGTGCTGTCCTCCCGTTCTCTCTCCCTTCCCACGGTGCCTTTGTAAGGCAGAGCTTTGCCTCGCTGTGTTAAGGCTRAGAAGAAGCATTTTTGCATTAAGCAGTCAAAGAGAAAGAGCCACAAAGTGCACTTAACAAAACCCACCCTCTACTCCAGAGCCGGGATGTTAAAACCGCAGAAGAGTGAGCGTGCCTCATTTCCCCATCTGTAACCAATTCCCTTGACAGGCCCCATTAAAAAGCCAAGCAATTCTGGCACTCCCACTCTCAGAGGAGCCCTGCGACACAGTCATTAAATAAAGTACACGGGGTTTCATTGTGGATGGGGATTGCTTAACATAAGTGCAGCACTTAAAGATTGAGCAGAAGAGGGTTTGAGCCTCTGGATTCTTTCACTATGGGCACCCACTCTCCTCCTCTGCTGAAGTCAAAGWCCTTCACAGCTCCAGGCTTTTCTCATTTTCTTTCAAGTCTTGACTCTGAATGAGCTAAATTCAAAATAATTACACCGCCAGTCTCAGGAATTTCATTCTCTGCAAGTCTTACAAGGCTCACGCTATCTACTATAAACACAGGGATCCTATGCACACACATCCTCCCATGCAGTTTTGTTGTTGTTTTTTTGTTTTGTTTTTATTTTGTTTTTCCAAAAGCTGACTGGATAGCAAAAAAACAAAACAAAACAAAACAAAAAAACAAAAACCAAAAAACCAAAAACCCCCCCCCCCCCCAAAAAAAAAAAAAAAAAAAAACACTTTCCAGAAATAATTTTTTTTTAACTTCTAGAACCACTTGTGCTTTGGCTGTGCTCCTGCCCCTGGTGTGCATGCTTTCCATGAATATTCTGGTGGGCGAATTCTSAACAAGCACATTCCTGGAAACATGAATTACCAGAGGACATGGAACACAAAGCTAATTGCAGAGCCCTCTGTAGCTGCTCTGGCTATTTGCTCCCCCAATTTTACTCCCTGAGTGGCATGGCATAAAAGGTGACAGCTCCTTTCATATCCATATGGTTTTTTGGTTTTTTTTACTGGACCAGGAGGTATAGAGACATTGCTTGGGGAGTTTAAAATCAAGAGAATCATTATAGGAGATTCCAAGCTGTTTGTGACTATTTCCAAYTGGGTATTTGTCAAGCTCTGCAATATCCATTGCCTCCCCATGCACCAGACACTCACTAACCATGGGAAGTGCCAAACACTTCTGCAGTTCCCCCCCTGCCCTAAGCACATGTGGGGTCAGAGCTCTGTCCATGAAGGTACACATAAATTTGGAAGGGGTCAGGCAGTGGGAGATGTGTTTCCCYTTTTCCCTTCTCCAAGCAGCAGACCCCACTCCACTTGCACTCTCAAATCAAGCAGGTAGCTCAAAAAACTGCTGGATGAGTGGGGCAAAAAGATGATAGAATGTAAAATATGTTCCTCTGCTGATCCTATATCCCTACCAGTATTCCCCCAGGCAGAAAGTTTTTCAACATAAAATAAGTATGGTTAAACCCCCCAGTACATAAAAGTAAAAAAACCTAGCTTTTAACAAAGTATTTTCAAACCTTATCAGTGCCAGAGTTGATATTTATTACAAGCTTTCCCCTCCCCCTTTGTTTAAATGCTCAACACAGAAGTAGACTGAAAAAAAAACCCCAAAACTAGATGTGATTAACTAGCAACAAACCCCTGAAGGGCAGCACGGGATCCTGTTGGGTTCCACTGGCTCACTCCCAGCCCAAGCAAACATTACAGAAACCACGGCAAATCGGACTCTGCTCTCAGTTACAAAGGGAGCTGCATGACTTCCYCTATTCCCAGAAGCTGCTAAAATTCTGCCAAGAGAGTGTCTTCCTAATTTGCATTATCTTGGCCATTTACAATTCATCCAAACAGAGCTGGCAATTAGTGGTTGTTGGTAAACTCTGCAGTGAGCTCCAATCAGTGCTTTGCTGCTCYGGCGCTCTCTATTTACAAATTCTTGCAGTTATGGGCATATTAGAGAGCTGGTTTTGACAGTTTCTGTCCCATGAAGTTACAGTTTTCCCCAATTACRGCAGATAATGAGAAGACCAAACTCACTAAAACATGCAGTCCTGTGACCCGAGGACTCCCATGCCCAATTTGTGGAGGAACAGCAAACATCATCTGTTTATTGAGGGAATAGGTGCAGAGCCACCAGGCTGACTGAGCTGAGGAAAGCAAAGATGCAGTG
>NW_026623719.1:122120-125326 GCF_030028575.1 Malurus melanocephalus | reverse complement strand
CCAAACCAAAAAACCATCTTGAAGCATCATGGGATCATCTAATCCTTACTGTGACAGCTGGGGAGAATTAGCAGCAGCTTCTCTTCCAAGCCCTGAAGCCCAMGTAGATGGGAGGCAGCAGCAGGATGAAATGCAAGGTAAGGAGGGGGGAGCAGGGCAGAGCCAGATGGGAATTTCAGTTGTGAAGGGAGGGTTCTAATGGATGTCAAGACATAAATGTAAATAGACAGAGCTCTTACATTATCTAACCAGTGCTCTCCTCACTGTGCACCGTCCTGCATGGTAGCCCTTTCATTGCTTTGCTCTGAAAGCCTCTYCTCTGTGTGTCCTGCCTTTTGAACAGGCTTCTTGCATCTATCTGCCTCATTTACTYCCCTTCTCAGTTCAGTTCCTCTCCTGACAGCATCTCTTATTCTCCTTTGCCAGCCATCCTKGAGTTTTTCTCCTTTTGATCTCATTTCTCTCCATCAAGTATTTAGGATTCCCATTGGTAAGAGATGGGCAGCATAACACTACAAAACAGCATTTCAGAGCCAGCTCAGATTTACCAGTTCAGAGCACTACTGACTGAGGCAAGAGRCACTGAAGAGGCTCTTGCACAGAGYTGCAGAGACATTTGCACTCTTCTAGCTTGGACAATATGGAGAAATGCCATTTCCATATTGCTTAACTCAACAGAGGGATTTTAAACTTTATTTGTTGCCCCACAACATCAGTTTACATTGCTGTGTACCATTGCTGTGTACAACACCACATCCATCCACAGAATTTGTCAATTCTCTAAAGTAGTTGCATTTGTACAATACTTTTCAGATGCAGAAGACTAAAAAGAGAGTGTTTAGGTAAAACTTCTGACTGCTTTTATTTCATTCACCCATTCTCTCCGAGACACACTGCATTTTGATCTCTGGCTACCTGCAAACAAAGAGGTTAAAAGAACCAGGAAAGGAAACCAGTTTGTCAAAYATTGACTCAAACTGGACACAGGTGAAATTACACTTTTATACAGAAAGCTGATGAGGAAACTGCACAAGGAACTGCATAAGCCAGAGCAGCTGCTGGCAAGAACATAACTTTCTTCACACTCACAAATGGTTTGTAGGACCTCCAAGGCCATAAATCATTATCCAGTGAAATGTTTTCATCTATTTTCACCATGCTATGAAACAAACRGAGCAGAGAGGCATGGATCACAATGGAACCAGCACAGCAGAGCCATAGAACAAAAAATTCCAAAAACTCCCAACCTCCCTTGGCTTAGCTTCACCTGTCCAATTTGTATCTTTTAGATGAGCCAACACAAGCACTAGAGCTGAAGCCTGGGGAAAAAAAAAAAACAAAAAAAAAACCCAAACAAACAAACAAAAAAACTAGAGCTGAAGCCTGGGGAAAAAAAAAAAAAAAAAAAAAAAAAAAAAAAAAAAAAAAAAAAAAAAAAAAAAACAAAAAAAAAAAAAAAAAAAAAAAAACCCAAACAAACAAACAAACAAAAAAAACCAACCAAAAAAAAAAAAACCAAAAAAAACCCCAAAAAACCACAAAACAAAACAAAACAAAAAAACCCCCTTCTTTCTCATGTAAAATCCAATTCACAGAGATGCTGCTTATGCAGACACTGCCTAGAGGCCAGGCTACACAGAAGCTGCCCTGTTGTAGCCAAAAAGCACGGGCCACATGGCCATGATGGTACTTTACTGCTCACACTCTGCAACCCCCACAACCAGGAATTCAGATGTGAGCTTTTTCTCCCATGAGAAGCACAGAGCATCTGGAGCTGTTTCTGTCACCCCATGCTAACTCTGGGTCTCTGTTGGACCCATCTCCTATAAYCATTCCCCAGAAACSAGACCCAAAGCAGCGGGCCAAAATYTAGCAGCATTCAACCTGCCAGAGAGATCAGAAAGTTAAGGGCCTTCAGTCTCCTGTTTTCAGCAGCAATTAATTTAAAGTGGACTGGAGGAAGATGAAAACTTCACCCTAATGGTCAACTGGTGCATGAGAGAGAAAATGAGCCATTTCATGGTCCCTGTGGTTATCGTCTGCCACAAAGCATAAGATTTGATTACCCCTATCTTAACACGTAATTACAAATGGTCATAAAATTATCCAGGCCCTTTTTAAAATCCTTTTATAATAATTGACTTGATGACCTCCTGGGGCAACAAAGGCTGTAAGCAGTAAAAGCCAAATTTATTCCACATTAACATACCTGTGCCTTAAAACTATAATATCCTACAATTAAAGAATCTTATAAAGATATCCTCTTTGGAGTAACAACAAGAAGATGTGGACGAATCCCAARCAAGCTGCATAAAATCCTCTGTGCACAAAATTGGTGGACAGCAAGTCATGGCAGCAGCAGTGAATAGCAAGAATTGCTGGAAAAGGATCAGGMACATTCATTTCCACAAGGAAAGYRTMRGGCCAGACCTCTACAGCTTACCATYCTAACAGTGAAATAGAACTTTCTTTTTGTCAYCTAGAATATTAAGTGCACAGGCATTACATGAATGCATTGTAGATCCTAGGATAAATTTTGTATTTCTGKCTAAGTTGCTGACTCTGATTCACTTGTCCATTCCTTATCTCATCCATAAAACAGGGATTAGGGGAACTCCATTCCTCTGGAGCAGAGGTGTTAACAGCCTACAGACTAAGTGTTAGTGATAGAGCTGTTCATGCTGTACAGATGTGAAGTGATYTGAGCTCCAGCTTCAGGGATTTTCCCTGCATCTTGTAGCATTGGTGGCTAAAATATGCAAATGTTTCTTCTGCGACCCCAAACCTGCATGATCCATTGCTTTCCATGCACGTTCTGCAAATGTGATCAGAGTGCAGGGAGAGCTCAGGCTGAGCTGCTCTTCATGGGAAGACTTGAGCAAGGACTTGACAGGTTTTTTATACATCTGACTTTCTCAGAGCTTCCCAAAGAAGCAAGGGGCACGTTTGGCTTTCCTCTTCCACCAGCCCAGACTGGCTGTGCCTTCTCATGAAGTGGTTACTCCCCATGCCACAGCACCAAACTGGGAGAATACAAGCCAAAAGCCAAATTCTGAAGGAACTCAGCAAGACAGGGCTGTCCTCAAACTCCTGCAGGTAAAAGGTGTCAGGTCCACCTTTCCCTATAGATCTACAGGCCTAAGTACCATGGCWGTAGCTGCAGCCACAATTGCAAGGGGTTCTTTGCCCAGTCAAAAGACAGAGTG
>NW_026623719.1:76838-122114 GCF_030028575.1 Malurus melanocephalus | reverse complement strand
AACAAAACAAAACAAAAAAACAAAACAAAAAAACCAAAAAAACCAAAAAAACACCTTGAAAGTGACACTGCAGTCACAAAAAGTTCTGATCAGACCTGCTAGAAACCAAACACAAGACAAAAAAAAAAAAAACCAACCAAAAAAACACCTTGAAAGTGACACTGCAGTCACAAAAAGTTCTGATCAGACCTGCTAGAAACCAAACACAAGACAGGTGCCTTTTTGCTGTCCCTTTCCTGTCCCGCTCCACCTCCATGAGATGTTGGTTTTACYAGGTKSYCAACAGCACTGCATAATGAAAGGARGTAAGAAACACCCCCACATCACATTTTGAGACAAGACCACAGGCAGAMACAAAGCCCTCRMAGCCAGGCATGTGAAAGACACAAASCAGTTCCYRTCCAAGYGGCACAAGATGATCACACAAGTCTGTTTTAACCCGAATAATTGGTGACTCCATGAAATTGGTGACTCCATGAAATTCTGAGTGATCTATGAAAAAAATGGAGTTCCCAGTTCCCAAGGCTTTGCTTGAATCAAAAACCAGAAATTAGAAGAGAGAGGAAATCTTCACTGTGACAGACAGAAAAACCTAAACACAAGGCAGATTTGTCAAGGCAGTAGCTGACTGCTCCCCAGTCCTACAGTGACCCGAGGGGAGACCCAGAGCTTATTTTTATTTTCACAGAGAAGCAAGATAAGGAGAAGGTAAGAGTTTGACAATAATAATTTTCTACGCTTATGAAGAATTGAGAAAGTTTTCCTGCTCTACAGCCATTTTCCACCGAGCTGTCTCCCCACTGTGAGGTTTCTATCTTATGCCTGACTGACTCTCCTCTTGATTTCTTGTAATTAGGAGCCTTCCAGCCTACCCAGAAAAAAAAAAAAAATCCGTCTGCTTGAAGCATCCTTCTTTTCAGGGACCAATTGGGTGCTATTATCCCACTGACTTTTAAAAACCTGTGGCTGTACATCAGAGCCCCAGCTGGTGGGCCCACACTGCTTGCTTGTCTAACCTCCATACATTTTCCCCTCCAAACTCAGCCCTTGCAGGGAAACAGAACAGATAATAAAATCCAGAGGGAAACAGATAAATCAGAGCAMTTCATTCAATTGCTGACACAGGACATTGCTCAAGGAGGAGGATTCACCCACCCTCGGTGATGGAGTGACGAGAATCACTACAAGCACCCTCAGGAAACCTCTGCCTTTAAAACAGTCTGTATTTTACCCACGTGTGTCCATGTGTGCATGTAATAAAAGTAATTGCTGCTTGTCATCATCAGAGATGAGCAAGGCAAAGCCTGTGCTTTTAATAAGACAATATGGATTTCATGTTCTGCATGCTGTCTGAGCAACAGCAATTGCTATTTCCTTTGGAGATTGATTTTGCCTTAGGCTTGGTCTTAAGAGGTTATCTGATGGATTTTGGTTATTTGGGAAGAGGGGACAAAGGGCAGGCCTCTCTTGGAAGTGAAGATAAAAACATCTGTGTGCACATCCCTTTTGCAGTTTTTTGGTTGATTTTTCCTYGTTCAAAACAGCAGTTTGAAAGGAAGAGAGAGCTAGTGGAAGGCAGGATGGGGTCACAAAAGTCACAAAAATATAGTTCTCTCTACAGACCCTACTCTCCATTAGGGTATCTGTGCTGGAGAAGAGGCAATGTTGTAGGAGATGAGGTCATCTTTGGGGAGCCAGCCTGAGGTGTGCTGGACAGTGAATTCTGAAAATCCAAGTCCTGCCAGTCTCAAATGCTGAGCAGACCAAGGCATCCAAAATKATTGGTCACTTCAAGTGCTCCCTTTTCTGCAATGCTGCCTTTTCCCCTCATGGCCACGGTGACCTCCTGTAGCAAAGGTGACCACTCCCAGGGCTTTTCTTGGTGCAGGGCACTGCCTAGAATATTGATCCCACTGAAACTACCCAGATGTTAAAGCAGCATTTGGGAAAGTTGCTATGAGGAACAGCAGCTATAGGGTTGTTCCTTCTCATTTGAAGACATGCACTTACCTTCAGTAGGGTCCAGAATGATGGAGCTTCCARGGTTTCTCATGTTGTCTGAATTTCCCTTCCTCCTCAAAACCAACTCACGTCACCGCTGGCTTCTACCTTCCCATACCATAATGAATCTCAATTTTATATCTCCCCTTGAACATATCCAACAGAGGAAATTAATGAGTATGAGGAAGAGAAGAAGGAAGAGGTAAGCATAGGAGTGGGAAAATGAAAGTTTAGATGACAGTTTGTGTATTTTTTCGTATGAATAAGTGAGAGAAAGTACATGAGCATGACTGGAAAGAGTTGTGGAGGAAATATGTAAGGAAGGCAGACAGGTTATCTGTCATTCAGCCTGTCCTCCATTAGTCTCCAGCTCTCTCATCTTTCTCTCCTCCTTTTCACTAAACTATTCTATTTCTCTTCTCTCCAGAAAGATCAATGCAATGCAACAGTAAGAAGAGGGGGTGAATCAAGCAGGGGTGTGGGGAGAGTGGAAGGAGATGGAACGTCCACATTCTCTTTTACCCCCTGAAACAGAGAAGTGAGCAAAAAGCTCACACCCTTAAGCTAAAACAAATGTGAGACAACTGCAGTATCTGTGCCCAAAAACTGCAAATTTGAACTGTTTTCACGTGCTTCAACCTCTCATCCTAGTTGCAAAAGCAGAAGGGAAAGTCCCCTGGCCACTGGTTTGATTTTTACCACATGACACGTGCATTGGGTTTGGTGATGGAACTGATAACAAAAGCACTRCACATGACAAACACTGTGGCAGCTCAGGCTTCTGATATGATGAATAATCCCCTTGCAGAGTTTCAGCTCATTTATTTTGCCAAATCCCGTTTGTAAGAAGAACTGCTGTGCGTTTGGCTTGACGCTGCGCAAGCTGAAAAATGGAAGACTTTAGAAGGTGAGTGGATGAAGTGGCTGTGGGTGTGAGTGATTTTCTACAGCTCCTGACAGCACCTTCTCCTGGAAGGAGCTAGGATAGAGAAGAGCTATGCTCCTGGTTTAAAGCAGAGGAGACTATGAATGCAAGAGTTATAAATAGTGAGCTTTGATCACTTCCCCRGTGACATGGCTTTCGCACTGTGGCATATGTGCTTCATCCATCTGGGACCAGATCATCCTACAGCTGCTGTTCTGCCTGCTCCCTGCTGCAAGAAGCTGTGAGTGAAGTAGCTGTGAGCTCCCCACTGAAAAAAATACAAGTGGCATGTTGCATCCTGAATGCCCTAAGAGACCTTTATTTAAAAAAAAAAAAAAAATTAAAAAGGCGTTCTGCTCGTAATTAGTCTGCATGTTTTTCAAACCGCTACTGATGCAATGGCTTGTTTATGCAAAAGAGCCAAGTGTACAAAAATTAAATGCATCCCTAACCTACCTCTTTTCCTCTTGCTGACAGCTGGTGTGGTTTAGGATTATCTCATCAGTAGTTTGCAGTGGACATGACACCTGTGTGATGTAATTAAGATAATATATTCAGTAATAATCTTGCACTTGCAGTTCAGCCAATGATGGCTTGCTTCTGCTGCAAGGCAACTTACCATATAAAAATAAAGCACGCAACATCAAGGTGATGTCTCCAGCTACATTAGTTAATTTGTAAAAYTACTAAAGAACAGCAGAGCAAATTTTTAGTCTGAAGCAATTAAGTGAAGCTAGTGAAAACTCACACCTGGGCTACTGCACAACTGTATGTGTTCAGTCAAAGGTTAGACTCGATGATCTTGGATGTATTCTCCAATCTTAATGAATCTAATCTCTTCTGTTCTATGATCCTAAGTGTAGCAATGGAAAGGGGAGCAAAAAGGAGATGATCTTGCTTGGTTTCCAGCTCCCAGAGTAAAAAAAAAACAAACCTTTCCCCTAAGAATGATGAAGTGAACAGGAATCCCTGAAGAAACATGCGTCCTTGAAACATTAATTTATATTTAATACCTGAGTGTTTACAGAGAGGGGTGAAGGCCAGTGTGCTGCAATGACTTTGTTATTTGCTTAGCACAGYCTCCATGGAATTGCTGCCTCCCCACACGTGGCTCCTGGCACCTGTCCCAYGGGCAGAGGCAAAAGTATTGTCACCACAACAAGAAGGGAAGAGCAAATCTGTCACTGGAACAAGAGCTGACTGTCAGACACAAAGACACCCCACACATGTGTGGAGTAACACTGGGGTGTGCACACAGCCTTGGTGCACTGGGAGTAAACCAAGCAGTGCTTTTGGAAGGGCCCAGATCTTCGCAGAGAAAATTAATAAATAAATAATAAGAAAAAAATCACCCCGTCCGTCAGAAATTCGTTCAGTGGCATCCCCGAGGAAAAGGCGTCTCTTTGATGTTTATTGGGCCTAACTGAAAGGAAAAAAAAAAACAAGTAGGCTGATGCCAGAAATAATGGCATGAATTAGTGTGCAGACATGCCAGAACATTAGTGAATGTAAGAAGCTGCTGCTCTGGCAAAGGACAAGAATACTGTATAGATTAGACAAGATGTCAAAATCACTCCTCTGAAAACACAACCACAGGTCTCTTCATTACCATACCCACTTCAGGCAAATGCACCCCTGTTTCTAAGGCTCACAAAATCAGGTCTCATGCTTTATGATCCACTGAGCTTTTCCCAGCACAGACCCCGCCTGAATGCAGTGGCAGCTGCCTGCTCCCTGGAGGTGAGAACCTCAGAAATCTGTCCTGATCTTTGCTGGGGCACGGAGGGAGAAGTGAGGAACATTTCTCCAGGCCAGGGTGCTCCTAAAACCAAGGAAGCAGGTCCCTGTCACCACAGAAATTGGTGCTGCAGAGTATTTCCTGCATAACTGTGGTGATTGTATAACATGTGGGAAAGCCAGATCCCACCCCAGCAAAAGCTGTGCACTGTTGGTGACAGGAGATGCCCTCAGGAGAGGATGGCAACTCAGCCCAACGTCAGAAAACACCAAGTTGTGTAGCAAATGACCAGCTGTCATTAGCTCAGTCCAGAGGAAAACACGGGACTCAGATGTGCTGCCTGGATTACAGCTGGTCCCTAGAGAAGAGTCCAAAGGTCCAAAGAATATCTTATTTTCCACAGTCCACAACAGAATCGTACATAAAAGGTCCCAATCAATGAAAATGGCCATGTGGTAAAAGAATTCAGGAAAAGGGGAAATCACCTGTGTCACAGAACTAATAGAAAACTCATTAARTCAAGATGCTAAGGCATTGCATTATGTTTCAAACTGGTATTTTACTCCTTTGCTCAAGCACGAAGGGAAACTGACTCCAAAACGCCATTCAGARAATCCCTCATTTGCATCTTAAAAGGGACAAGTCTGTCTGTTCTGCTTTTTCTGTTCTTTAATTATCCTAATGAAAGCAAATGCGAATCCCCAAGGGTTTGGTCCCTTTCTGACAGATTGCTTTTAAACTCAGAGACAGGGGAGGCACACGGCCATCAAAACCCTTCYTTTTTAACTCGCACATCTGGGGAAGATTCCCCTGGTATCTCAAGCGACGTGGACAATATGTTGCAGCAAGAAATTGTAGAAAGAAGAGAAACTAAGCAAGGATTCTAATTTCCYGCAATATATATAGAAAGCCCCTGAAAAACCAGCTTAGGCTCCAGAAATATTGAGAGGCCACCGGCTTCAGGCAGCACAGTCCTCTTCAAATGCGTGATATTATAGGAAAAAAAAAACATCCTTCCATCCAAACAGAGCGCTGGTTGTTTGGTGTGTTTAAAGGTTCTATTTTGGAACCAGTTTAAATTAAAGGCTTCACACAAAGTGAGAACAATAAGTTTGTTTCATGTAGCTGTTTATGAGGGTCGCTGGCTAWGTCAAGAAATCAGCACTCAGGAGAGCTGGGTCCCTTCCCAAGTTCTGCAACTCATTTGCTGCTTCCTTTGAACACACTCCTGCCTGACWGGCAGGGTATTAGAATACAAACTTTCTTTCTACAAAGAATCTGTTTGACACCTAGCAGAAAGAGGCCTCTAGCTGTTAGCGTAATATAAATAATAAATGAGTGAAATAATAAATAGAAATAAGGCATTCTGTTGCAAACAAAGCCAACACATTAGTGAACGTGTTCAGCTTTTTTAAAGCATATCCAAAAACCAGCCCAAGCTCTAATTCTAAAATATGGTGTCTCCTTTTGAGCTGCAGACAAAGCAACAGAAGTCTGTGGGCAGCTCTAKTCAACCCTGAACCCTTCCAAGGGTTCATACTGATAAACAACTGTTCATGTAATGGTACCATATCATCCTTGATTGTTTCAAATTCCATTTCTGCTGCTTAGACCTAGGATGCCTCAGCCTGCTCTCAGCATCACCCATAAAAACTCAGTGGCTTTCATTGCAGCTGTGATGAATTGAACCAGCAGAATTTGCCTCATACTGCTCTGAACAAGAGCACCACCATCAAATAGCTCAGTTATCAACCACTGTGCCCAGAGCCTGGATGGTTTTAGTGTCTCAGAGCAGGAGATGGGACAGCACTGCAAGACTCATGATGCTTGGGTTATCCTACCATGGACCACTGAACAGATACAGGAATTAGAATAACCCACTTTGTTTCTTCACACCATCATTTTCCACCTCTTTACTCAGAAAGCCCCTTGCTGCACGTACATGGAACAGGAATCTCACTTCAATACTCTGTGTGTTGTTGTGGTACGTAATCACAGCCAAAAAAAACCCCAAAATCCTTCATTCTGTTTGAGGCAACTGTACATAAGGTCACCTTCCTAAACCTTTGTGTACACACTGCTGTCCCAAGTGATGCCACAGAATCGCCCAGTATTCTGACAGTAACAATGAAAACACATTTTAGCAGCACCTGGGAGAAAAAAACAAGCATGAAAAATTCCTGTATCTATCCCCCTCCACAAAGGCTGCATGGAGTCAGGATAAACTAGCAGCCATTCAAAGAAGCAACATGAATTTTGCTTGCTGGAAAAGAGGGGACAAGAAGAATGATTTCTCAAGTGTAAGTAAGCCAAGGATGAGACTGAGGGAAGAAGACCAGTAGGATTTATTTGTAATGACAAGTGACAAGTGATCACCATAAAGATATTCTTGGAACAGAATCCTGCTAATCTCTGCTATAATTCTAGCCTCAAATGGTTTGGCTCTGGCAGTGCTTCTAGAAATGATATATGTGAAAGCATTGGGGATTGTCAAGAAAGAAGTTTTGCCTTGACAGTTACATTTTGAACTCAATGGGTTTGTTTGTGCTTCCCCTACCCCACCACACTCCCCTGTCAGTGTTATTTTTTTTTTAAGCTAAGGTCAGCTGCAATTAGTATTTAGAAAAGAAAATGTTTATAACCTCTTGCTTTTATCATCATTAATAATGCAACAAATGTATTGAATGTGGGCAGACTTTTCAGCAATCTGTAGTGCTCTCCCCCTCTGGCTCAGAAAATATGTACCTCTTGAGAGAAAATCTATTTCATTAGAGACCTGATAAAATGCCTAGAAATGACAACATAAATAAGCATTTAAGTGCTGCTTCTTCTTTCACTATTAAGTCCTTTCCAGCTGAGAAAAGCAAGAAAGAAGCTGTAGTGGGATGGTGGGAGAGCGAGTTGATGAATATTTGATCACAATTGTCTTAAATAAATGCTTTTTCCAGACATACCCTCTTGACATATCGACTGCACTGTTAGTCTCACCTCTCTCACACCATCCTAAAGGCGAGTCTGTGGCCAAGGCATTTTGAGTTGACAACAAATCAAATTGAATGCTTCCTTCCCTTTTGCTTCTCCCCCCTCTAGCGTGTTGCTTACATTGCTGTCATTTATTTTTCTTCTTTCCATCGCCCCCTCCTCCCCAAAAAGCTTTGATAGGTAAACCAGAGCCCCTCCTCCAGAGCTATTGCCTGCTATGAAGGTGGTGGAAATGTAAGTTATTGCAGTGGTCAGAGTGCTTAATCTGGCCTGGCTGTGCTGAGCTTCTTTACAAGAGTCTCTCAGAGGGAGATGCCAAGGCTGGAGGTGAAGAACAAGGGAAGCAGCAAACCAGGATTGAGATCCTTACCTCAGACCTCCACGGTTCCTCTGCACCTCAGCTCTGCCCWGGGSTGGCTCACAGTAAATGTAAATGTTCAGCAAAACTGGGCACTAACATCAACTGCATTTATCCTGCTGCTTGTGCACAAAGCCCTTCCCTCAGGATGAGCAGAACCAAAAGTGACTTTTCCCCGGGCTGATTCCTCTCACCCACTGAAGGAGGTGGCATGAAACAACCCTCAGATGAAAACACAAACAAGAGGGGCCTTCCCACAACAACAAACCAACCCAATTCTCACAGGTACCTTTGCAAGGATAGGAATCCCTGTAACACTCATCTGTGGAGTGCCCCTTGCCTCCTTTCCAGGCACCACACCAGCCAAAACACYAACCCCAAAAATGTACCCCTGCTGTGCCTCAGGGAAGCAGCTCAACACTCAACACACAACCCAGGCAAAACAAGGCAATCATGTAGACCAAAAGCAAAATTCACCAAGTGTTTTTTTAGTGACTAAGTGGCAGTAAAAGACTCACGAAGGGTACAACTGGCTCCTTTGGGATTTCGAGTGTTCTTGAGAAGCCCATACATATTTATTTTTTTTTTAAGCTAAAGAATATATTAGTTTTTTAAATGCCTTCTCTGCATATGCACAAGTTGGCAGCCCAGGTCCCTATGGATCTTGTTTCATTAAGCAACCACCAAATTCCTTGTTACACCTCCCACTCGACTAAAGCCACACGAGAAATCTATCTAAAGCAAAGAACCTTAGACAAACTTTTAAATCCTAAACCGAACACCACATRGGTTGGGGCACTTCTTTATCACAGCTGACTCACACTGTACACAGACACAATACCAATTTTCCAAGCTGAAGAATTCACACAAAAGGAAGGAAGAGCAACATCTAAATCAAGCTGAGGCCAAGAAATAAAASTTTTGTTCATGAGACATCTTTGGAGAAGGGAGTCCATGTTGTATGTCAAGGCCATGCCATTCCACAAATCTCTCTGAAGGTGATAAATTTGGCCAGATTATTCAGCTCTTAATAGTGGGAATCCTGTGAGTAACAGCAGGTTAGGGAGGTCATCTAGAAGGTTGCTGAGGTCTACCTGGAAAAGCTACATTGTGGAAATTAATCACAGGGGTCACGATGGCATTGCAGAGGATATTCAGAGACAGCAGCAAAATAGAAAGGTTTTTCATATCAGTAAGGCAGACAAGTCTCCTAGTTAACAGCAGGCTGTGCAAAGGCCTCAGCTATTATGCAGCACAGAGAGTCACAGCCCACAGCAGAAAGCTGTCAGGATATGCYCAGTAGAAACCCAGGGTTTAACCCCAGCTTGTTTCCTGAGCATGRCATTCTATGGTTTGGAATATCCCTTTGGCCAGCTTGGAGTAGCTGCCCTGGCCATGCTCCTTCACAGCTTTTTGTGCACCCTCATGCTGGCAAAGCATGGGAAAGTGAGAAGTCCTTGATTGAGGGTMAACAGTACTCAGAAACAACTAAAWCATCTGTGTATTATCRACATTATTCTCATACTGAATTAAGAGCACAGCATTGCACCAGCTACTCGGAAGAACATGGACTATCCCAGCCAAAATCAGGAAACTGTCCAGAGCAAGAACTGTAAGAAGAGGTTCAGATGGAGGTTTTCAAACYGAAAAGCATCCCATTTGAAATGCTGATGTTAGCCCAGCTCTCCTTGAAGCATGGAAACAAACAAGGAGCAAAAACTCAATAATGCTATCGACAATTCCCTCCTCTGAACTCTCTGCTCTCATCTCTACTCCATTCTCAGACAAGCTTCTAATAAATTTGTCCCTGACTATATCTTCTTTAAAGAATGTAAAAAAACCCACAAACTTTCAGTAAAGTTTAATTTAAGCATTTAAAGGGCAGTAAGAAAGTTAAACCCCTGTGCATATTATTACTTTGCAAAGCATCCCAATAAAAGTAATTTGCAATTGTTTTTGGAAGACAAGACCTCTCTGTTTTTCACCATCAGACATAGATGCAGTTGCTTCACACTCTCACCAAGCTATTTAATCCAGAGAAGGGCGTGGGTGAGGTTTGGAAGTTGCCACAGTAGTTTGTGGTGGGGACAAGGCTATTCCCACATCTGAGCCTGAACTGAGATTGGCAGCCTGAACTGACTAGCAGCACAAGTCAGAGGAAGACACACTGCAGGAAATGTCACAAGAACAGCTTCAAGAGGGAGCAGGCTTTGCCTGACACGGCCCTAGCACAAGCTTGTGTACGATGGACAGAAAAGAGGTGGAGGTGGGATGTCCCCAGTGACTTGGCAGAGATGCTGTGAAGAGATGCTTTCTAAAACGTGAGCACACTTTACTTTCTATTCTGGTTTTCTTCTGTAGGAAGAGCTTTGCCTGAGACTCATACCCATTATCCTAGCAGAGCCTACTGGCCTGATCCTACCTTTCCATTTGCTTAGCAAGGCAAATACTTACTGGTCCCAAAGCATAGGGACAAATCCTTGACTGAAGTGAAAAAAAAAAACCCCAGTGGCTAGTGTAAACCAAATTGGACTATGAATCATAGCTGGCCTGCGGTCAGCAAAAGAGACCAATTTTTGCTTTCTGAATGCTGGAAAACTCGTCAGCGATTTCTCTGTAGGACAAAAAGTAGCTTTTTTKTTTTTTTTTTTTTCCTTTTTCTTTTCTTCCTCAAACAACTCCAACTGTGCTTGTCTTGGAAGTGGCGCCACTAAACTCCTACGCTGCTCACCCTCCCATCAAGAAAATCACTTAGAGCCAAAGGTGTCTGTGGTGAAACTCCAGTCATGTCAGTGGATGAAAAAGCCCAAATGAACCTGGTCCATTAAAAGCTTTAAAAGAGATACAGAGAAGAAAAGAAAAGGAAAAAAAGAAACAAACCCAAAATAAAACCCAAACCAAAAATACCCTGGCACAAAGAGCTTTATCCTAGGGGTCACAGCTGTACATTAACATTTCCACCTTAATAAAAGCTATAATCAAATCCTCAGTATTTAACACTTAGTTTCCACTTGGCACAAAAGTAAAAAGAAAAATGGAATGAGAAGGCAAAAAGGGAAAAGCAAAAAGAAATAACATTTTCTTTATACATTCAGGAATCTTTTCTCCAGCATATTCATGGGGATTTTTTCCTCTTCCCTGTAAGACATGATTAAGCAGTGCTGCAGCTTCTACTGTCAGTTTGAATTCCCTGCCTCCCAGAATGAGTACTTGTAATTAAAAGCTTAGCTCACCTTATCCCTCCGGTTTCCCAGGTGAAAAGTCAAGGCCTGCATTTAATTGCATATATATGTGTGCATGTTTAAACCCAGAGCTCTGAAGAGAGATGAAATTTTGGAGAAGTGAGGGGAATAGGCACAGAGGTATCTGACACAGTTTCAAACAGGGAAAAATGGGAAGGCAAGGAAAACAGAAAATGAGAGTGCAATTTCTCCTTCTCTTTCCCTTTAGTCCCYCCACCTCCCACCTTTCCCCCTGCTCMTTTATTTTTTTYTTTTTTAAATACAAGATCTCATTTTATTTCTGACTTGTTCCCTTACATCCCTTGGGTTCCCCAGTGGGAACAAGCAATGCACAGAGAGGTTTGCCCTATCCTTGTATAGGCTCTGTGTTTTATGACATGGTTTGGTTCATTCACTTGGCTTGGCTGTGAGAAAAACTGAATCAACTTTTGCCCGTGCCCAGCATGGTAAGTGTAGACTTCTACCTATATGCATCAAGTTCATCCCCAGCTTTTCTGGCTGCAGAGGTGTTGCCAATCCCAGGCCCTGCTGCTTTGGCTTTAAATTCTGTTGGGGTACCCCAGGAACCTCTGCTGGGGCAGGTGCTGCACCAGCAGCAAATGTTTTAAGCCAAGGTACAATAGAATTTTAAACTCTACAAAAAATAAAGGCATCTTTTCTGAAGTGGACATGGGCACTGGACTAAAGTCTTTGGACTGAAATTAGGGAGTGACACATTTCAGTTCCTAAGGAAATAGATTTGATTCAGAGGTTACCACTGYACTTCATACTTCCAGACTTAGGACCTTCTGTACCTCTGTACCTCACTCTCTGCTGCTCATCAAAGAATAAAGACAGCTGTTGATATTTCTGCAATCCTTCAATCCCCTCTGCATTCCCCCACACCACGAGGCCACTTCTGCCCTTAGAAAGGGCTGAAGCATTCAAAAAAAAATTGCCTAGCAGGCCATACACAGAATTATATACACAGAGCAATAATAATGTGACTGCAATAGGTAATTGAGCTTGGAAAATTGTTTGCACAAAGGAATTTTCTAAGACAGCTGGCTGGGTTTACATACTTGATTCAAGCTCACAGGATGAAAAGGAAGAAGACATCTCTTGCAAAAGAATATTCCTTCCAACCTTTTCAGCCAACACCAGGAGAAAAAGTCTTTAGTTTGGTAATGCTACCAATCCAGTTCTTGACTGAGAAGTCTAATCTGATCCACCATTATTAAAGCCATCCCATGGATTTGCAATGCCTTCCAAATCAACCATAAGAGCAGCACATATTCTTCAAATGCACCCCATTCAAACATCAGCACAAAAGACATTAGAGCTCTTGAGCACCTCAGTRCAGCATCTCTCACCAGCTGACAGCAAAGGGCACTGAGTTTGTACAGATCTGTGCTGCCAGAATGCTCTTTGGATCTCCAACAAGCACCACGCTCATGCCTCACATCATAACTTTAACACACAGGGCAGGTTCACCGCTGGTACCTGCAGCTGCTGCTCCCCACAGCTAAAATCCATTGTCAGGCCAAGAACAAGGGCCAGGATTGCAGGAAAAGCTCCCWGCCTCAGGGCAGCCTCCAGCATGGTCCAGGCTGTGTAATCCCTCACCTGTGGCTACACTCCTCAGGAGGTTTCTTCCTCTCTTTGAGGATACCTTGCTCATTTTCATCATCCCCAAATACTGAGCCTGTTGGCCAGCTCACCACATGCTGTGTGTCCTGTTCTGCAGAGTGAAAATGTCTGGGCCTGGAGAAACCTCAGTGTCTGCTATATATTGAATTCTGTGAGTAACAAGAGGCTCCCCAGTCAGCAGTAAGCCCTCCTCACAGGACTTCTGAAACTGTCTCCTTCTTAGGTTTGTGCTGAGGAGAAAAGTCTTGAAATAGTAACTAGCCTCCCCAAGGAGTGCTTTACTCTCCCTAGGGCAGCCTTTCAYCCCAGTTGTAGCTGGGTACCTGAGTAGTGCAGCTATAGATCTTCCTTCGATTAACCCCTGCTTCCCTACAGTTTAGGGTCTTTAAAGTTTCAGACATCACTAACCTTAGAGCTTTCTTCTTTCATCTTTGGCTGCTGGCACGCTGACAAATCAACAGTAGCTGGGGACTAAGGCCCCTGAAATGACTCCAGGTTCCTTCCTGAAGCCACTGTCAGGAGGCACAAGCATGCAGCACACAGCACTGCATCTCTGTGCTCCCCTCAGGTGCTCAGAGGCTTTTCTTGCACAGCTGGAGCGAGTCTGTAAGCATGCCTTGAGTAAATGGACACCATAACATAAATGAACCAGCTTAATCCACATTCCTCACCATTTCTCTGTGACACAGGGCAAGGAAATTAAATACTAAAGGAAGTGGGATCTGGGAAAAGCTTTCCAAGCTCTGAGTTTGTAGCTGACCTGAGCACCTGCCTGTCATGGGTACTAGCATCTGTCTGTCATAGGTATTTAGGTCTCTTCTAGGAGGTTTAGTATGCTCCTTAATGGACACCTATTCAGCCCAGCATGGTTCCTTACTTGACTTGGAAGCAACAAATCTTGATACATCTCCAGGCATCTGAGGGCAGAGGGGGAAGTAGAAGAGCAGGACTGAAATACTGACATTAACTGGGAGGAAACTACAGAAACTGATGATAGTAGGTGAGGAACTACAGTGTTTACTACAAACAATATCAGTATATTTACCATATGCAGTATGCTTGTCATCAAGAGTGCTCTTCACAGAGCACTTTATTTATAGTATKGGCTCATCTTTCTTTACATACAGCCTGATAGAGCTATTAGCATAACCATTGTATTATCACTATGTAATCACTATTAATTATTACTGCAGAACATCCTATGGGAGTACAGACACGCTATTTAATAGTTAAGCAACAAGGCACACAGCAACTACTGCCAATATCTTACCAAGTGTGACTGCTTCGCAGATCCCACCTCCTCCTGACCACTTGYTGGATGTCTCTCACCACTCTCATTCCTCACACACACAGCAATTCAGAGGAAAGCCTGGAGGCTGAACTATAAATATACACACAGCACAGGCAGACACAGCCCCTGACTACTCAGGATGCTCCAGCCTCTGCTGCACCTTCGAGGTCTTAAGCCACACACAGAGGCAGACAAAMAACCCCAAATGTAATTGCACTGTGTGCAGGCAGAGAGGCTCTCTCTGGAGCTGCTCTCCCCATCTCATTAGAGTGGGATCAGGTGCTGGATGAGCTGATGAGCTTCTGCTGACAGGTGGCCACTGCTGTGGTTGCAGCAATTGCCCCTTCCCTGCTGCTCCCCAGCTCAGCACAGCCCCCCTACATCCTACAGCCCAGCAGAGAGCACAGGCTGGAGGGGCAGCTGGAACACAGGGCACACTTTGGTATTTAAAATCCATCAGATGTCTAAGGAAGTGTAGGGAAAGCAAGGTTAATTGCCTCGCTATTTCTATAAAAGCCACTATGTCCTCTGCCTCTTTGATGCACCCAGCTGCCTCAGACTGACAAAATGTCAGCTTCCTCTCAGATCATCCCTTACTCTTCTGTGCTGTAAACAGGGTGATTCATTTAATTTACAAATGKTTTTTTTTTCCTTCGTTGCAATTAAATATCTTAATTGGAATAGTTTTTACAATGACTATGCCTTGTCTCTTCAGCAAAATAATTTCCTGACAGAGTGCAGAAAGGCAGAATCCTTCAGGGAGTTGGTAGGGCTGCGAGGAAGAACGAGGCCACTGTGATGCAGCCTGGTCTCTGGAGTTTGGGGGCCACTTCTGTCCGTGCAGAGAATGAGAGACTGCAGGGAAGACAGGGGAGATAATGAACCTCTCAAAGAAAGGTACTTTCTGATTGAAGTCCCTCGGGATGAAAACAGCTCTGCAGCAGAGCCAGCACCCAAGCCCTTCTTTTTTTGTCCTGACAGCTGGGAGACATGCCTGGCCGCTCATTACTGCTTCACTTCCACGCGGTGCAGCTTCTCCCCAGCTWCTCTGACACACAAAGCATACACAATACAGCCATTAGCATTCTTTTTCCTCACCCTGAAATCCCATCATAGCACATCTATCCTACTTCATCCCTCCTTTGGTTCTTAAGTGTTTGCTGGACTGAGTTTCAATTTCTTCTTCTCACTTTCAAAAACCTACAGCACTCTGAGCCTGTCTGTCCTTTTCTTGTCTTCACCTTCTGCCTGTTTCCTGGCCTTCTCTAGTGTGTGGGCTCTTTTCCTAAGTCTGGGCTGCCAAATCTAGTCCCTTTTATACAGCTAGAGTGTATTGAAAGACCAGCATGCTTAAAAAAAATGCAGCACGTGGATTGTCGTGATACTTGAACAACAAACGTCCAGTGATACACTGGAACCCTGTAAAAATCTCTCCCCTGCACCAACACCTGGAAACCCTTCTGGTCCTCCTAGTGTCCTGCAATCCCACAGCTTTCAAGTCTGTGATTGTACCTTTCATGGTTACACATAACTGAGCACATTATCTGTTCATAAGACAGAATACCAAATGGTGGGATGCTGCTTGAGCTGAGGGAAGCCACCACAGGAAAATGGACAACTGGACTTTCTAAGCCAGGAATATGAATCATCACCACCACCAGAAGCTCCCTAACCCAATGCCCAAGCAAACTTTTGTAATGTCTTCCCATGGGAAAGAGCTCATCGTAATCATTTAAGAGATCTAAAGAAGAACTTTATTCAATTGGTCACCCTTTTTCACAACTGGAAGTACTCCCCATCTCTGTAGCTGATGTATGCAGTACAGACCTGCTCCCCATGGCAAGCCTTGGGCTCCTCTGGTTCCCCTGCCCACCACAC
Organism: Malurus melanocephalus; assembly: GCF_030028575.1. Classification (NCBI taxonomy): domain Eukaryota; kingdom Metazoa; phylum Chordata; class Aves; order Passeriformes; family Maluridae; genus Malurus; species Malurus melanocephalus. The sequence continues at coordinate 106,070 of NW_026623719.1, read as the reverse complement.
CTCAGGATGTGTGTTGTGAATATAAGAACTGGGAAACGAACCAGGGCTACCCACCCCTTGAAAYGCCCCCACATCAAACAGCCATGAACACAGACAACATCAAGACTTCCCTGCTTTTAAAAGAGTTTAGATGTCCAATATAAATTCTCTTTGATACAAGAATAAAGTGCTTCAATCCCAGTGGCACATGGCACAGGGGGCCCCCAAGGCCTTCACAGCAAGTGMCACTCCTGCACCACTTCTCTGCCAAGCAGCCAGGCTCCAGCAGCGGAAAAAGGCTGAGCTTTTCCCTTTCTGCCTTTCTCTGGTRAAATCAGCCCCCCTGAGGGACATGAGGTGGCAGTGGGGATGGTGGCTCCCAGGTTGGTCCCTCTGCTGCCATGGTGACAGCCGGCAAAATGAAAGGGCTGCACGTCCCTGTGAAGTGACAGCCCTGCGTTTGTAGCGAGGGGAGAGCGGCTGCTCTGCCATATGCTGCGGGGAACTGGCATCACTGCCTTCAGTTTTCCTGACCCTTCCAGGCTTTTTCAAGTTAGCTTAATTAAACTTTTTTTTTTTTTTCATGTTTAATTGATCACAATCCAGGCCTGAGGAACCTTGGAAACCTCCCTTGCTCGTAACGCTGTGATCAGAACTTCTCCCCAGCAAAATCCCAGGCTCCGTGCTTGGTTATTTTCAGGCTCAAGTGCCCCAGCAGTGGTGAGGCCCCGGAGTGCCAGGTCCTGTGGTGGCACCAGTGGGGACAAATTCCCACAGTGACTCACAGATGCCCATCWGAACATGCAAGACAGCAAAAGAGAGACAACTGGACTATGTGAGGCCTTGAGGACCATGCCTCAACTGCATTAAAGAAAGGGAAGGRTCTAATGTTTGCTGGAGATGCAAACCCAGGAATGATTCATTTGCCTTTCTAACCACCACACCCCAGACAGGATGCTCCAGACAGAAATCTTCTGAACAGCACATGAGCAAGGCAAAGAACTATATCAGTGTACACCTTCCTTTACTAGAAAAAAACCATGGTAAGAACAGGGGGGTCAGGAGCTGCTTTGAAAAGGCACTTTCACTCCACGGTTCCTTAATGATGAAAGGCTGTATCTCAGAAGGTCATATGCCACGTACATTATTCACTCAGGAAGAATAACTCCTGGTGTTCCCTCTGCATTCAAAGGGCTGCAGGAACCATGGGCTGCAAGAGAGCTCCTGAAGGCAGAACTGGGAAAGGAGAGAGAGTGACACACAGATAACTGACAGTGCATTTTACAGTCTCGTTTTGCATAACTCTTGATTCCAATAGTGCAGCCCACTGGTTTAATTTTCACTTTAGCAGAATAAACTAGATTTGTTCTCACTCGCAAAGCTTGGAGGGGAATAAATGTGCCACTTAGATAAGTCATCAAAAACAAAAGTGCTCTATGGGAGCAGTGGATAACAATTAGTGACTAAACACTGAAGGGGACTACAGAGATTTGTATGGCAAATGCCAGCTATGTCCCTGAGACTGAAGACATTGAAGTGCTCCCCACTGTTTGGATGGCTTKTTATTGCTGAGCCTCACGGTGCTTTTGAGGAGTGGCAAATCCAGACATCAAGGCACAGGTATCACACTTGCTTAGGYACCAAGAAAACAAGGGACAGATAAAAGGCAGAATCACACTGCAATGGGAGAGCCAAAGGCAACTTCAAAATGATACAGCATAAACTGCAGGTGGATATGCTCTGGGCTTTGTTTGGCACCACACAGAAGTCAGACTGGTTTTTATCTGTGAGCAAAATACTASAGCACAAGTGAGGTCAAAGGTCCTCCCCTGCTCCATGTGTACCTTCCTCTGGATTCTCAGCAATATTTTGTTGCTGCTGTTAAAGAAGCCAGCCTTAGTTGCTGTGAAAAGCAAACTAAGAAGGACCAGAGACTTCCTTGGATCTGTGCAGCAATGCCAGTTTGTGTTGTTATGTGGTGTCTTCCAGTACAAGCCACATCAGTGATTAAATATTGCCAAATTTTTGGGGTGTTAGAGCTTCTCTCAKCTACTTCCTTACTKTTGKGGRGRRAAAYGCAAACCACTGTTCCATGACTGCAYYCACCTCTTAAGAAGAACTTGTACGGACCTTCTCTTTGATGCGAAGGTTTCCTCATTTTTTTTTATATTCTCCATCTTTATCTTACTTCACTTCTRTTTGAATTCTTGTTTTTATCAGTTTTTAGCTTTTATTTCCCTTTTCCTACCTCATCACTACGCCAGATATTCCAGCAGGAAAGTCACGATGCGCCTTTTCATTTGGACTCTCCAGTCAGCTGGATGGTGGGGAGTGATGGAAAAGTTTAGGAAGCTTCCAAATTGTGCAGAGACTGTCCTATCTCCCATGATAGGAGATCCACAGCAGGTTCTTTACACAGAGAGAGTGGATCTGTTTCTTGCCTTTTGCAGCAGTGATCCCCAAAGGGATGACAGCACAGACACATATAGCCTTGTCATAGAAACACCTTGAGATCAGAGCCAAAGTGTGTTAATTATCTTTCCTAAATTCATCTACGAATACAGGAAACCAGATAACAAATTCCCCAAATTTAAGGGTATKCTGAGGAGTTGTTTTGGTCTGGGTTCTCATGTGTTTGAAATGAGAAAACTGCTGCTGTTTTCTTTCCCTTGTTGAATGAGAACATCCTATTCTTGCTCCCACTGGGTAAGAAGCTGCTCTTCTGTACCATTTCCTATCTAGAGCTGACTAATGGAGACCATCAGAGCTGGGATGCTGCAATTTGCAGTCTGCTAAAACCCAGAACATTTCTCAAGGGCCTAGAGACATCAGCTGTTTCTGGAATCAGTGCCTGGGGTTAAGCACACATTTGTGGGAAAAGTGCTTTTATCTTTGGCTTCTAGTCCAGTCTTTTTCCTGGACATCTGTGCCTGTGTCACGGGGTGTTAGAGAGAGGAGGAATGCAAATACTCAGCTTGTCTTTTACATGTAAAAGACATCTTTTGCATATTTCAAAGAATCCTAGAATGGCTTGGGTTGGAAGGAACATTAAAGATCAGCTGTTTCCAACCCCCCCTGTCATGGGCTGGTGCAGCTTCCACTAGACCAGGGTGCTCAGAACCCTATCCAACCTGGCCATAAACACTTCCAGGGATGGGGCATCCCAACTTTCTCTGGGCAACCTGTTTCARTGCCTCACYGCTCTCACAAAAAAGAAATTTTTCCRTATCTAACTAAGCTCGTCCTCTTTCAGTTTAAAACCATTCCTCCTTATGCAATCACTATGTGCCCTTGTAAAAAGTCSCTCTGCATCTCTCTTGTAGCTCTCATCACGTACTGGAAYGTGCTCTAAGGTCTCCCTGGAGCCCTTTTTTCTCCAGGCTGAACAATCCCAGCTGTMTTCAGAGGTGGGMTGCTTCAGTTCTCTGAGCATCTCCATCACCCTCCCCTGGCCCCACTCCAAGAGGTTCACATCGTTCTTGTTCTGGGGGCTCCAGAGCTGGCCACAGCACTCCAGGTGTCTCACAGGAGCAGAGCAGATGAGCAAAATTCTCTCTCTCACCTTGCTGCCCACACTGCTTTGGATGCAGCCCAGGACATATTTGGCTTTCTGGGCTGCCAGTGCACATTGTCAATTCACATCAATCCTCTTGTTCACCAACGCCCTCGAGTGCTCAGAGCTGCTCTCAATCCATGCTCTGTTTGTGCTTGGGTTGCCTCAACTGATGTGCAGGACCTTGCATTTGGCTGTGCTGATCTTGAGGAGGCTCACATGGTCCCTCTGGATGGCATTCCTGTCCTCCAGCACCTCACCTGCACCACAGAGCCTGGTGTCGTTGTAAAACTTGCTTGTTGTTTATCCATCTTAACAGGGAAAAGCCTCTTTGCACCTAATCATCTGCAGCCACTGTGACTTTTATCAATAAGTCAATTTTCAGTTTGGGCTGYAAAAATAAGTAAATAAATAAATAAAACAATCTAGAGAGACAAAGAAGTGACACAGACAGTATAATTTTCAAAGCTATTTTTTAAAACACATTAAAGAGCTTTTCTTCACTTTTTTTCTTCTTCTTCTCTCTCTCTTTTTTTTTTTTTTTTTTTTTTTTTTTTTTTAGTGACAGTCTAGGAAGGAGGAGATGAAGATAAAGGGGAAAAAAAATAAAAAGAAGATTTAATGAGGATGAGAGAGAGGCTGAAAGGATGTTTCCTAATCTGAACAAGCAGTTAAGGAGAATCAGGACAGAGGGAAGGGATGAATCTGAGAGATAAGAATTGGGGATGGGCTGCAGCAGTACGGGTAAGAGAAGAACAAATGCAAACCTACATTAAGAAATTAAGTCAAACCTGACCAAAAAAAAAAAAAAACAACCTGGTACCTTCTGCTGTCTCATCTGAGACCAGGCCAGTGTGCCTTCCTGGAACTGGAAGCACCCAGTGTGGAATGGCAAGATACCACCAGAAACACAGCTACTCTCATCTTCCTGGAAAACAATCTCCCTTAAAGCAGGAAGCAGTGGAAATCTCCTGAGCAAGACTGTTCGCTTGGTGCCTCTAAGCAAATCTGGAGCTTCTGATAAAGCCATTCAATTGAATCCTTAGCTGGATTGCCCAAATTTCATGCTGCTGGCCACGAATGGGGAAAACTTGCTGCTGCTTGCAGAAAGGATTGTTCTGCAGTCAAAACAAGTGATGAAGATTCCTTCTGTCTGTGTTTAGTGTGTTCCATGAGCTGGACATATCAATTTTCCGTCTCTGAGCGTTCCTGCCTCTAAAATACCGAGTATTTATAATGTATTCATATTTAATCCAGTTGCCTTTACTAAAAAGGGTCAGAACTTTTCATCTCTTTCAGAGGCCGCCTACTCCCAGTGCAGACTCTCCTCTCCACTTCCAACTGGAATAGGTAGATGCTCATTTCCTGCTTCAGGAAGAAATAATTTTTATCCCTGCAGTGGCTGAGCAACTTCAMCACCTGCATGTGCTTCATAAAGACCAGTGCTGACTGACACAGATTTGTGACAGAACTTCCCAGCTTCATGGGGGACATGGTGACCCTTAATTCACTCCTGTTTGCAAAGTACATTGAGGTCCTTAGATAGAAAGGGGTCATAAACCAGCAAGAATTATTTACTACCACTCAGTCCCTCCTCTGCTCCTCTCCCTCACCTCAGAAGACATTCCAGACTTCTTACTGTGAGCTCTATTTTATTTTATATTTTTTTAATTTCCAGACCCGCTGAATGAGATAAGGGCCTGGAGGGACTGATTTACGAAGGGAGATTAAAAATGCTAGATATGTACAGTTTAGTTAAATGATGGACATGATAACTCCTTACAGGAATCTCATTTTCTCTGGAGAGACACAAGGGGAGGAAAATCAGGAAATGTGTAGCTCTAAGCTTTATTTTGTTTATAATTTGCTCTTATTTACTCTCAGTAGGAGAGACACAATGGCTGCCACAAGGGTGACATAGGAACACAGAACAACCCCGCTGGAAGAGGCATGCCAGGTTAATATAAAGCAGTTAAATTGCTGTATGAAGACAGTTTGCTGGAGAGGGATTAACAAAGGCTCTAACACAGCTAATGACAGCAGAGAATGAAAATTTGGGGCTTGGATCCTGCAAAGTGGCCACACATAGTAATCTGCAAGATCCAGGACTTAAACAGAAAACCAATTGCCTGACAACAGGCTTAGGGAAATGAATTGTGGAAACAGCTGCAATTCATCATAGATCAGTAGTTTACAAAGGAGGAATGGAGAGAGGAAACAACATYGCATTAAGTCCTGCAGAAACTAATGGAGAAATTCCATCAGGAGCCCTTTGCACAGGAAAAAGAAACTGGTAAGTTATCTTCCACTGGTTTATTCCTACAAGAGCTCTGCTAAGGGGATCAGGGAAAAAAGTATAAGAACCCCAGATGATCTGAAAAACAACCAATATCACGCAGAAACAGAGCTGATCTCTTGAGCTCTGGGCTCCCAGAACTGCAGAAGTGCTGGGGCTGCTGACCAGCCAAACCAGCAAAGGACACAAAGGGTTTTTTCAACAGTGGTCCCAAACAAAGCAGGTAAGAGGTTCCAAGACAGAGAAATTTGTTTTGAGATGTCTAAGCAGCAATGTGAAGTGTGTCCATMGGGCTCCTAGGAGGAACATTAACATGAAGTGAAATCTGAGAGAGACAGAGAATAGAATTATAGAATATGCTGAGTTGGAAGGGACAAATCAGGATCACTGAGTCCAACTCCTGTCCCRTGCAGGACATGCTAAGAAGCACACCATGAGCCTGAGAGCATCATCCAATGGAACATGATGCTGGGCTTCAAAATACAGAAAGGGAGACTTTTGTGATGCCTGCTAGGAGTGCAAACTATTAGATGTGTCCTTGGACTACTCCTCACACTGCAGTACCATATTAAGTCCTGAGCACTCATCACTGCAGAGTGATAAAATCCTCATATCCTCTCCCACTTCTGTCACCATGCAGATCTGCTGCAATATGAGATCAGATGCAGGGCACAGGGAACTCTCTCAAAAATGCCCCCAAAACTTTGACAACTTCAGTAAAGAGACTGCCAGCTGCAAAATGAGGAACTCCTCTGAAGGAGGGACAGGAGTCAGTTTAATGAAGGGCAAAAGGGTGGTATCAGAAGAAAKAACAACAAAGCAAGGAAAAGGTCTCAGGTTGTTTTCTGCACCCTGACAGAGCAGTGTGCTGGTGTCCTTGTCACAAAAGCACAGGAAGCAGCTCTGCTCAAAGATGGAGTTTACACTAGGGCCAAACCTGTAGGGCCTGTGATGTGAGAAATCCTACAGAAAGTCAAACTACCTATTGCCTGGTCAGGCTGAGATGAACCAGCTTGGCACTGTCAACAGAATACCAGGTTGGAGCRAAGCCTGGAGCTCCTGCTGCTGGGYCCTGTGTATGCCCAGATCCCTCCCATGGGATCACCTCCTCTCCTTAACAATCCCCTCTTACTGGGGGCTGACATGAAACCCTCTAAGTGGGGGCCAGGGATGCACCATACCCAAAAGTCACACCCCACACCAAACAGCCAGCTTGACAGCTGGCACAACCCAACATTGCAACAGCACCTATTTCATCTCTTTCCTGAGAAAAAAGATATCCATTGTGCACTGCAAGCTGGCTCTTTTTCCTGAAGCCCCCCACAGAACCAATCCCATAACTGCACGAGTCTCCAAGGAGCTGAGATGAYTCCCCAAGAGGCAGCAGGCAGCTGGCGGGTAGAAGTGATCACTGCGTGGAGGATGAGATTCCACAGCACGCTGGAGATGGAAATATCACCTTAACAAGCATGGACAGCCCCCAATGGACTATAAAATTCATTTGGTGACTGAGATAATTCAAAGGAGCCAAGTGGCCCAGCAATAAAAGCCGGAACACATAAATTTAAATTCAGAGAGCTCTGCAGTGCCCTAGMAATAAGTGACAGAACAACCCTCACCCACACACAGACTTATCCAGACCCATCTAAAAGTCACAGAGRCCAGAGAAGGATGAACAGAAACTGTGTTTTAAAAGGCAGGGAGGAGGGCCAAGGGGAGTAAACACAAGAAAACTGCTTACACATTTGGCACATGTACAGAACACATACATGTGCCWTGGCAGCTGTGCTGGGTGAGTATTGTGCAAGCAGCTTTTTATTAATCACATTTCCCAATCCTAAACTAGCACGTAAAAGAGGCTAAATATTGTTCTCTATTATCCAGGGCAGAGCAGTGCAAGACAACAATTTCACAGTACCTGAGTGTACCTGAGGGTGGATTATGGCAAACTGCCTTTATTCTGCTTTTATGTACAACACAAATTCTCTTGTCCTTCCTCTCTTCTGTCCCCGTGGGGATTCCTCCCCAAACTGCTCAGGGAGTGCTTCCCAMAGCACTTCCCTCCCAAGGAGTTAGTTTGCCACTCATAAGATGAACAGCCTAAAATTGTGATAATAAAAACTTTATAGCTCTCCATCATGTTCATTCATGCTAATGCTCTCTCTCGCTGTGGATATAGCAAAAATTTCAATGCTGGAGAAGAAACAGGAGGTTTCAGATGGCATCACAGACATGTTTTTCAGTGCTGTAAAAACATGGCAGTTCAATATACTTTTACAGCAGAAGGTGTCCATCAAGGTCATTAATGACTGAGAGAGGAGACACAAGAGCAGAAAGTCGCTGATCGATGATGTGTCATAGTTTGGAGATGGAAACTGCGGCAGACATGATCCATACATCTCCATGTCCCCACAGGGAACTGTCCTAATCTAATGAGACAGGTGTCTTCATGGAGAGGTCCCAAGGGCAAAAAAAGGAGGTGGAGGTCTGGCAAGTGACATCAGATGCAGCTTGGAAAATTGGAGGGTCTGGGGATAGGGCTGATCTCCCTGCAGCACCTCTGTGCARAGGTGAGGACTCCTGAGGCTTGAGGGACCCGTGTGGTGCAGAATGCTAATTACCCTTGATGAGGGAGGAAAGGGACACTGGCTCAGATGGTAATTCATTATAGCTACTCCACCAGTCAAGGGAGTCCTTTGTCAGGGGGAGGCAGCCGCTCTCACTGATATAACAGGAGCAAGCATTTTGATTTCCAGGCTCTGTGAGTGATGGCAGATACCACACCTGTCCCCAGAGCTAAAAACTGGGATCTTCAGCACCAGCAGAACAAGCCTTCATCCTAGAGGAGTCATTTTACTTTTTAACAAGCAGCAAGGGCAAATATGGGCAGGAGGTGACAACTTAAAGAGCGTACTGAAATGTCTAGGACTTGGGTTTAACAGCCACTGTTCTCCTCCTCTCCCATACAACTGGTCTTCCCAGTATCAGACCTGACTGTGATTTATTATTATCTCTAATTTTTTGTACAGAGGCAGCACATGGGAGCTGTGTTTGCAGAACAGAAATGCACTACGATAAGTATTACACACACAAAACCCAAAGATACAAGCCCTGTTCCAAGCACATTACAAATCAAGCACAGATTAGAGACCAAGATAAATATTGCAGTGTGATGCACCTGAATTGGTTTTTAAACCTGCCTTTGTTATGGAATAGAAAACACTTGTGACAAAAGGGTTAAATATATGTTTAARGAACCAYAATGCYTTTTWGGAGMGGATGAAGCTCGTGTGGAAACACCYGAAGACATCTTTTCTAGGCATTTTTCTGCCTCGTACTTTCTGCCTTTTTCTTTCCCCTACCTTCTTTCATCCTAATAAGGGCACTTGCAATGGAAACCAAGTTCTTTGCTGTTTCTAAGGTCATTTGCTCTTGCTGCTTATTTCCCTCCCTGCACATCATCAGCCACTATGTGAACTAAAGGTGCTGTGGAGCAGAGAAAATGCCACCTCCCAGGAATGGAAATGGCACTGGATTGCCATTCCTCTGCTTATGAAGTACTGCTCTTTCATTACAATTTTTTTTTTTTAAGCAGGGTTTGTCCTCTGTATATGACACCTACCACTGAGATCAGACTTCAGTGTGTAGGTCAAGCTGGTCAACTCAATCTTTGTACAGGTCTGACTATTTGAGCTAGTGAAATCTTAACTGGACATTTCARTCAAAACAACTGTGAGACCTGTATTAGGTCCTTTTACCATTAAAGCTTAATTTTTTAAACTGAGCAGAACAAGCTGCACTGGGGAAAGTCATCTTTATAGGAATACCTGTTACAGACCTGAGGACTGCACCAGTTTAACCTCATGGAGTTCAGATAATATAACTAAAGCTTTAGAAAACCTGTGCTCCTGCRTGCACTTTTTGTATGTCCCTGCTGCATCCCCTTCACTGAGATCAATCCCAGCCCCACAGGATAAAGTAAAAACAGCTACCTCATGTACAACCCATACTCTTCTTTTCCTTTCGTTGGTGGGGAATTGCATCAGAGGACACAACCATGTAAGAGACCGTACGGAAGTCCCTTGACTGTCTCACGATCATCGAGATGGACAGAGACTGAACACCCCAAAAACCCCAAGGGGGGGAAAGGGGGACTTTTGCTCAAAGGAGTCCGAGCCAGATCAAGGTGGGATGTTTGCCAGGTTCCAGTTCCCAGGCTGCTGAGTACAGCGTGTAAGCTGCGGATGGTCGCACCATTCCTGACGCGAAGGCGGAGGAGAACAGTACAGCCCATGGTGCACACCTTACAAAACAATGGACATTCTTTCTCCACCGCTTGGCCGGTTTTTCCATACTCTGCAACCCCCTTGGCCTGCTGCTGTACACTTTCGAAAAGACTATAAAAAGTCTCTCTGAAAAGACCCTGATGAGATCTCCCCAACGGACGTCGGCGAATCCATGGAATCCGGACCTCAAGGGACTCGTTGGAGCTGTTGGTAGCTATAACCCCACTCTCTCTTTCTCTCCTTCTCTCTCTCACCCTCTTCTATTGTGTAAATCCAATAAAATTGTTCATGATTTTGAATATATACTTGTCCCTTGTTTCTTTTGCACTCTGAGATTCTGATAATGAACCACCACAACTTCTGCTTGGGTTAAGCAGATCGTGACAAACTGAAAGCAAATCCTCCTCATTGTGCAGTCCCAGTGAGCCGCAGCAAGCAACAGCCAGGTGAGGGCTGTCCCAGGAGGAATGCCAGCTGCTGACACCCTGAAGGTGCCTCTGTGAAGGACTCTGGCACCCCCTGAGATGGTGGCATAGCCCACTGCCATCACCCTCATGTGAAAATGCACCAGTGCCAAAGCCAAATCTCTGCCCAGTCCTCCTCTAGGAATGCACCCCTGATTACTTGCCCAGGAGCATTTAGGGCYGAGCCAGCCCTGCAGTTCCCAGAGATAAGGCTGTGTCCCTGCTTTTGTGTGTGAGTGAAACAGGCACCAAAAGTGGCCAGCGAAGAGCAGGATGTACTTTTTTGCCTTGCTCGTCAGGGTAATCATCCCCCCACCGTTCCCTCTGGCAGGTAATTTTGATGGAGGTTTTTCTGCWGTACCCACTCTGGGACTGTGCATTATGACAAAGCTTAATGGGATTCCACAGTCAATTACTCCCTACCCATTTTTCTGCAACAACACCATTGCACAACTGCTAATAAGTGAATTACAGGAGAGAAAGGCCTTTGCTTTGTATAGGCAGGAGATGTGTCATTTGGCTCTTCAAGTGTACGGGAAAAGAAAAGATTTAATTTTTCAGCCCCTCCCTTCCCTAGCTCTCCATCCACCACGAGATGAAATAAACAGAGGGAAGATGTGCTTTTTGCATAAATTGGGGATGTATGATTGATAAYGTGTTATCTTGTCAGCTGGAGACACCTGCATGGCAGGTATTTATGCTATCAGAAGGGCTCTAACTGGTGAAATACAGTTTGGTGCCGATAAGGGGACCCAGGGACTCATGGCGCCAGTCCCACGAGGACGGGGGGATTAATGCTGATATTTTGCAGCTTGCTTTTATTAAATTCTGATTCCTTTTGTGAAGTGAAAAAAAGAAGAGGGGAAGAGTGATTGGTTTTAAGCAGATAAAAGACACAAGGGGTGGGGGTGGCTGGTAGAAAGGGACTGATGAATGGCCAAGGTTTTCTCTTGGGAATAAAAGAAAAAGTATTAAACAATTTTCAGATTGACTAGGTCTTGTCTGTCAGGCAGGGAATCAGAGTAGGGGGAATGGGTTTGGGGAGTTCCTGAGAGTACAAAGACACRGTTATAATAAAATCAGAGCTAAATTATACAGGTGGGGGACGGGGAAAGAACCAATTTTCTTCATTTGCTGGAATTTTTAAACAAGCAGCACTGCTGATGTTCAGGCACTCAGCTCCCAGCCCGGCCCAGAGCTCTGGCAGGGTCTCCTGCTGCACACWGTGACCCTGGAAACATTCCCATTTAGAATAAGGCTTCCTCCAGGCAGGTAGCACACACCAGGTTATGGCAAATTTGTGTACAGAGGTACAACTGCAGCACAAGGGGCAAGAGGGGGAGCCAGCATGGTTTCCACTCCTGAGCATTTTCAGGGTTAAACCCTTAGGTCTTTGCTTGTACGCTTATCTTAGAAAAGAATCATTTGCAACATTCACGAAAGAAAAGCCTTCACGACTTCAGGCACTATTTTGCATATTCTGTGAGAATTCCTCTAAGGCTGGAAAAGCAGCAACAAAAAAAAAAAAAAAAACTGGGAAGGAGCAATCCCGTGCACCACAAGCATCAGTGAGGAAACACGGCACACTAAACACATAGACTGTGTGCAGAGAGGGTTTCTATCAGCTGCAACCAGAACCAAACCCTGCAAACGCAAAAAAAGGCTCTGAGAATGTTACAGCAAGGAAGATACAGCAACAGCCTTTCATAGGATGGGAAGGTTTGTGATGCAGACACAGATGGATCCTTTMGGTTATATGATTCTGTTTGTGGTTCTCTGGGCATGTATTATTAATATGCTACAGAGTTTTAATTAGAGCTGAGAGATTCATTCATTGTGAATAATTTATCTGATTAATTTTGCCTTGCCTCTGTTCATGAATTGTCCATAAGCAGTTTGTAATTTTCTCAAATTTATTTGTCATTTGCAATTATTTGCTGACTTGTCTCAGTAAATAATTTTCAGCATATTGTTTGTCCACAAAYTGTCCCCAGATAGTCGATATTCAAAATCAAAGCTGGGTTAGACACACTTTTGTTAAATATATGCAGTAAATCCCACTGAATGTTTCTGTTTTCTGACTAACCTTTAGGATCAGGCTTCCATAGAGAATACTACTTTTTATGAGTTCAAATTTTGCTTCCTGCAAATAGTCTCTAATATTTACATAAAATTCACYGTTCCCATGAACATTCCTGCCAGTCAATATATTCACTACAATACACACAGAAGAGACCACAAAAGGAGAGTTTTATACTTGAGGCAAATAGTTCTTTTGTTACACAGTGCCCCAGTCTGTTCCTGGGGGACCTGGTTGAACATTTGTTTAGTTTTGGGGTATTTTTTTTTCCAGTTTGTTTTGCTTTTCCAGCTCTCCTGGTCAGGGGTTATGTTCTCCCTAAGCCACTCTCTCATGCAAACCGTGCTGCATACAAAATACAYCGTCTTTGTGTTCTGCCTTTTCCAGCCTGTCTGGGAAGTCTCCACAGAGCACAGGGCACTGGGATAATCATCATACACCCAGAAATAGTGACCATCACTGCTGGGAATGCTGAGCCACTCACTGCTTGCTCCAGCCTGTGCTGCTGTGAAAAACTCGAGGCACAGAAAGTGCTGTACAGCCAGGATCACTCACACGGATAAAACCCACTCYGTGGCAACAGGAGAAGCTTGCCTGCTCCACATGGGATCTTTCCTTCAATTAAACAAAATAGATTGTTTGGCAATGAAGAGAGAAGTTTCTCTGCTTGCAGTGCTCAAGAACCAGTGTGAATAGTCAAGGGCAACTTTCCATAATTACTAAGTAACCTCCACTTGGTAGGGTTGAATTATTAGCTGGTGGCAGGGAACCGTGGAGAAACATCACTGTCGTCTGACAACATGCAGCAGGAGATGCTTATTTTTAAATCAAGTTCAGCAATGAATTCTCACAGGTTTCAGCATTCCAGAGCAGCTGGAAAGTAAATATTACTGTGAAAGGTTTGTGGATGCTTTTAGCCAGCATAGGCTAAAACAAGGGTTTGCAAGCATGTGCAGGCATGACAAATAATCAGGGACAGCACAGACAAAAGTTACCATTTGTAGTCCAGCACCAGTGGAGCCATGACCATGTCATTCCCTTCAGCAGTTTTTCCTACAGCCTAGTCCACACTGGTTTTAACTACTGGCAGCAGTGAGATTCCCACTTAATCTTTTCAGGACTCCACGTATTTCAGCTCTCCGTATCTAAGTTCTCCCAAGGCAGTTTCCATCTTTTCTTTCTCAGTGCAATTTTATAGCTTTTATTTATTACATCCAGGGATGGAAACAACCTAGCATAGCTGTGTTTTGCAATTTGATTGAGGGTTTCATTCCACTTTCTAGTTCAGCATACCAACACCTTCCCGGTTTCCATTTGATCCATGTCCCCTTTAAATCCTCACACTCTCCAGTCCAAATCCCATCAAGGTCAGGGCCAAAATTTTGGTTCTTGGTGGGTCTCAAACATAACTTCTGATAGTTATGACTCACACATCTTAGACCTCAACAATCCAAGTGCTGCTGTTTCCCTCATCCCTCAAATCAATCTCCTGACCATCTGGCTACTCCTGCTGCTCAAATCTGATCTTTTTTCAAGTCTTCCTATGATGTTCTGCTGCCTTGGAGACTACAATGGACAGGGAATACCTTTTCTGTGCTATGCATTCACTATTTGCATTTTCCAGGGTCTCAGCATCCTATAGAGCTTTGTGAGTAAGTGCAACATGAACAACCTATAAGGTTTTGTAGACATTCATTATTAACACAATAGAATCTGTGTAGATGCATTATTAATACCCTCTTAGCTGGCAAGAGAATGGTGATATTTTCTTATGAGAAATGTAATTGTTTAATATCAAACAGTATTATTTCAAAGATTTAATTGTGTAATTGGGGTCAGTAATCGCTCCGTCGTTCTCAGAGCAAGACGAACTTGCAGAGTAAAAGATTTATTGTCCTGACAATAGAGAGCAAATTTTAATATTTCTGAAAAATTGAGAACTATTAATCCTGGCATGTGTTACTCTCAAACACAGTGAACTGATAAAACTTTGATCTAATTTTCTCTTTGAAGGGGCATTGGTGGGGTGTGGGGAAGCCTGTTAACTGGATGTGGCCTGCCTCTGGAAGCACAGCAGAGCACAAAGGCGAAGCACATTCAGCTTCTCAGGAGCTCTCAGATTGTGCTCAAGACAGCCACGGAGAGAACAAACTGTTCCAGTCCCAGTGTGCTGCRAGGGGAGGGAAGACAGAAGCTGTCTCCATGACCACAGGCAGCTTCACGGTCATCTCTCGAAGGGATGCGATTTGCATTTGCACCCAGCGTGCGCACGTTTTTCTATTTCGGGGACTGCCGAGCAATATTTGCAATACAGATCAAGTAATACACGTGTCAGTGGATGATGAGGTGCACACATGCCAGTTGCATCAAACATGTGGGTAATTTGTCTGTGTGAAGCTTAGGAACTCTGTCTGACACTGGGAGCTTGAGTATTAGTGGAGACTTCACGCTTTGTTTAAATGAGAGGCTCTGACACCTTCTCTGATTTGTTTGGTTTTGTATTTTCTGTTTGGGGTTTTTGTGTATTTAAGCTGAACTAAAACTCACGGGAGGTGACAATGATGACAAAAAGGCATGTTAAATTTTCATGGTGTCATCTCAAATGGAGCACAAAATTAAACCAAGTGGGTGCTGCCTAGGGCGAGCCTGTTTTCCACCTTAAAACCAAGGCTGGAAATGAGAAGCAAGAAAGAAAGCACCTGAATTGATGAGGCAGCAATGGGGACACACTGCAGAAATGATCAGTTATTACAAAAGCAGGAGTATTTCCTTGGACATTTGGACTGGAGGGCTGGTGAGGAAGGTGAAAACAGAAAGGCTGAACAGTTTCTGTGATGGGCACAGGATCACAGTGTCCTTGGATGCCAGCAGGGAAAGGTAGTGGGGCATGTGTTATTTTGTAGTATATAAAAATTATATAGCAGTGCTGGTAAAATATTTCTGGGATTTCTGACTGTTTACAGTGGCATAAAACTTTGTTTTCAGTGACACAGGTCCCTGGGAGAGGGGGACATAAACTCCCCCTTGCCTAAAAAGCCAGAGCTCTGGTAAAAGGTGAGTGAGGATTGGCTCCAGAGATTGCAGCAACCAAAGCACAATTTCTGCAGAAAGAACAGAAAGTACACCACAGAGGGTAAGGGCAGGACAAATAAATACAGCAAATAGCCTGTGCAGGCCAAAAGAAGCTTATAAATACATGAACCCAGGATGCCTGGACACAGCTGCAGCAGTCTGGCATGGAACTACCCAGGAAGCTATATCAAGGCCATACCACAGAGATGAAAGTGCAGATACCAGCTTGTAAATACAGATGGGCTGCTCAGCTTTTTACAGATGTGGGCATTACATTTTGCAGCTGAGCCCCGAGATCTGCTAATGAGAAAGACTGTCTGAGAGGCTGAATATAATTAATTGATGGTAGTGATCCCTGGGCACTCTATTTTTCAGACATTCAAAAGGAAAGATCTGTTCCCATTAACAATGTTCTAGTATCTTCTTGTTTTTAGACTATTCTCCAAGCAAACATAGGAGCAGAAATAACTTCTTTCACTTAGACTAACCTTCCACTTTGGCCAGGTATGTGAGGATAGCAAGATTTAGATCTGTAGCTGAATTGGCCTTGTGATCCAAAATTCAGTGACTAGGAGTCAAATCTGAACACTCACAGTTCTACCTAGAAGCCTTTGCTCATCACTTCAGGATATGAACTTTTTAAGGGTTTGAGCCAGCTAGGGAGAAACAGAAGACTTGAGGCAGAATTTAAGCTGTCTATATCTGCTCCATGTATCCAGCCAAGCTGGCTAGACATGACAACCATGTCTTATTCTGAAAGGCAGAAGTTCAGTTTTGCCCAGCTTGAATGACAAAAAGTAATAGACTTTGCATGCAAGAAATTTTGATGTGGGGGAAAGACATCTGGGTCATATTCAAAAAGAGTTCTTTTTTTTCCCATTCCTTGTGCAATGTATATGACATTTATTTTTTGCTCCCCAAAGATTACAGGAAAAGAGATAGAGGATATTTCATGGGAGAGAAAGTAAAACTCGCAAAGCAGGTTTTTGGAGCCCAGAAAGACATGCTTACTAAGTCTGGCTCCATGATGCCAGATTTTGTGTTCTTCTGTGTACAATCTGCCCTGTGGCCCATTAAGTGAAAAGCTAAGACTTGCTGCTAAAAGCCATCAGGTCCTGCGAAATGCTGCTCTGCCAGTTCAGCCTGGAGGTCTCACTGCTCTTTCTTCAAGCCATGCTGCAATTTACAGCTTTCTCTGCGTACAATGACTGCCATTCTCTGCTTTACTGAAATAGCTTCCTCTGGCCAATGCCAGAGTGTGTGTTATTAGACCAGTAACTCACTCTTGAACACAGCGATCCAGGTATGGCAATCCCCCAGCACTCACTGACAAAAAAAAAAAAAAAAAAAAAAAAAAACAGCAGCAGTGAAACTCAAAAATTACTCCTCATTCCTTTTCAAATGGGGTGAATGCCGAATCCAAACCAAGGCCAGCAACAGAGAGGAAATCTCCTTTTGCTGTGTTATCCCAAATAAAAACAACAACTAGCAAGGCACGCCAAGGCTACTAATCCACAGTGGAACCTGATGCTGTTAAAAACACACGTTGCAGCAGACAGATGGTGGGTTTATGCAGTGCCCTGCATTGAGGAGAGGAGTTCATGGTGCAGCAGGGATTCTTCAATGGGCTCAGGATGAGCCCCAGAGCTCTGGTTTCAATGAAAGCTGTTTCACCATCGCTGACAGCACGTGGCTGCCACCTCCCCTCTGGCAGGTACAGGAGTCATGCTTTGCTCTTCATCTTATCTCTGTGTCTCCCAGTAAGACCAGTCATTTCTTCACTGTGGGCCACATGAACACACACACACACACACACACACACACACACACACACACACACAATGTTTATAGTAATAAAAGTCTCTTATTCAGCTGGATTAAATGTGTGAACTCTAAGTAGCAAGATATTTCTGTTCTCTTGCCTCGTAGAGACTCAGACACCTACAAGATAGGTGGGATGTGATATCGTATCACCAGAGCCTTTTGAATAGGCAGAAGGGATTACAGGACACTAGGCTTAAATATTTTCTCTAGATCTCCAAACCATCAGTATGGCCTACTTTTTGATTCTAGGAAAAAAAATCTAATACAAATTGTTATCAATTTAAAAATAAATTTAAAATTTAAATTTAAAGCATCTCCTATGCTTGAAGCCTGGAGGATTCTTCCTAACACCTCTCTGGTCCTCAGCCATAAATACAGCCCTCTTTCCCTTGTTCCCTGAAGGCTAGCACGAGGGCATTTCACCTTGCTCAGAGGAGCTCAGTAAGATGCAAAATATGACAAGCTGGTAGCAAAGAGAAATAGACACACATTTCATTCCTGAAAGGGAAAAAAAAAAAAAAAAGAGGGCTGTAGCAAAGCTGGATAATAAATAGATTTAAAATGCTTCTGTCTAATGCTAGTGTTCCCTTTTGTGTATACACAAGTTTCTCAGAATTAGGTGGGAAGTAAGGAGGAAAGGAAAAGCAATGTGTACACTCTGTGGAAGGTCCAAAACTCCAGCATGGTGATCAAACCATCCAGGCAATTCTGTCGACATAGCAGAAAAAACAGGGGGAAGGAAAGAAACAGGGAGGGAGAGGAGGGGGAAAGTCAGGACTAATGGCAACTTCGAAGCGGAACAGCACAGAAAAGAGATGAGAAACATCACAGGAGAGAAATGACTAGCTGAGGAATAAATGTATTAAAAGAGCAGATTTATAGTCTAAGTGGTCACACAAGTCTCCTGCAGGCTTGATAGTAGAGTAAACCTGTCATGGATACAGCCTGGTTCTATGGCAAAGCAATCCGTGGGAAAACGCTTTGCTAATCCATCCCCTGTGTGATCTGCAGGATGCTCTCCCCAGCACCAGCCCACCACAACACACAGCAGAGGGTCACTGAGGACCCCACTCATCCTGCAGGAGCACTAAAGCAGAGAAAGCCACCTGGAGAGACGCCAAGACCATGTGTGTGCTGCCCTGCCAGGCACAGCTCCATGTCCAAGAGCTCTGGGCTGTGTGTGCATGACACAGCTGGATGCAGCAGCCTGAATTCACAAAGTGCCACCCAATTCCCACCCCCCAAATCTTTCCCCCTTCTTGCTGATGTGTTTTATTGCTGCTGCTCCCAACAAATGTGCGCCAAACATTTAGAATTATGTGCCCACATGCAGCCACTGCAACACAATTTATTCAGCTCACCGGTAATCCTGAAGCTGGCCTAGCTTGTAGTTTGATTTGCACAAAGCCCAGGACATATAGCTCCCAGTAAATTCTTAATCCTGAAACCAGTTTCAAACCCAGCAGGATAACTAATCAGGGCTGCCACTAGCCCTCCTTGCCTCCTCCCCAGAAAGCCCCGAGGCAGCTGATACCCCCAGGTTCGTTTTAGTCCGGGCTATTTCCTCCCTAAGCACAATGCATCAGCTGAATGCTGGCACCTCAGGCATGGAAACCAATTCTCCATGCTATCTGCAGAGGTTTGGCCATGAGATAATGAAAGCCTGAATTCAAAACCCACTGAAGCTATAACAGCTATAAAGAGGGAAGGAGGGAGAGCTCGGAGAAGAAGACAGACACAGAGGTCTATTTTTGACTGCAGGTGCATAACAGGGAAGCAGTTTTAAATAACCTGACATCTGAGAACGGAACGCTGTCCCTCTCTATTGCTAAGCCACCAGGGACATGGTATTTGAGCTTTGCCATTTCCATTTAAAAATGGGGACTACCTCTAGCACCTGAAGCGTGAATCATATGCTATTGCTCAATGACCCAAAATAGAAGAAATGAGAAAGTGCTCAAGGAAGTTGCATTAATTGCACACGTACATTGTAGTGTGCATACTTACTAGCGTGTGGAACTCACTCTTGCCTGGGAGTAGTTGAGCAAAGATCAAAAATCTTTTCTTTCTATGTTATTCTCATATGAGAATTTTCAAGATATGGATAAAAAAAAAAAAATACTTATAGAAGTGACTGTTGGCGTGATAAAAGAACCAGGGAAATTCATCTTCTTATTCTTCCCAAACCTTCCCTATCAGATCTCTGCATGGTAACAGGGATTTGAAATTCTCTAACCCAACCATCCCACAGCACAACCAGCTCCTACCTTGCAGCACTGTCACAGCTTACTCGTCCCAAACACAGACCAGGCAGTCAATGATGATGGCACAATGTTTTTATGAGTGTACATATTCCCGTTTTGCACATGAAGACAGATGTCTGTATCATATAGGATCCCCATTAATGTGACAGATTGGTCCCATGATGCAGGACCTCAAAGGGAAAGGGGCAGGAGGTTCAAAGCATCTGCATACAAGGGACAGCACCACCATGAGAAAGCACAGGGGACAGGCTGAGAGAACACTCTATGTTCTTGTTTCTCCATCACTCCACCAGCCGAAAAATCCTGAAAGAGCATCACATGGCCTTGAAATGTGCTGGGAGCTGCAGTACATCCCCAGCTGTGCCCACATCGTTGTGATAAAGCAGTTGCTGCTGGCCAGGAGGCGACTTTCCACTGACTTGCCCATCAGGCATCCCCTCTCTTGCTGAGCTCTGGGAGTCATGATGCAGAAGGTGTCACACAGAAGCAAGATGGGGCCAACAATCTGATGGGTTGTGCTGTGTTTTCCAGCAAAGAAA
The DNA here is from genome assembly GCF_030028575.1 of Malurus melanocephalus. NCBI lineage: Eukaryota > Metazoa > Chordata > Aves > Passeriformes > Maluridae > Malurus > Malurus melanocephalus. The sequence goes on along the minus strand of NW_026623719.1, from coordinate 85,713 downwards.
CATCACCTAAATCAGCGGGTGATTGCAGAAACTCAGCAGTAGTGGCAGCACTTGCTGAGCTCATCAGAGCTCTCTGAACGGAGCTGTTTTCTCCAAGAAGTAAGAGCATAGTTATCTCCACAATAAAAAAAGTGGCATGGTGACATACCACCTCATTTCAGCTTCAAGCAGCAGCTTCACCAGTAAAAAAGTGTGAATTCCTTAACTCTATGCATGAGCGTGCACAGAATTTGTGCTCCAAGGCACCCCTAAGGGGCACTTCACAGTGTGTGCTGAACTGTGTCCTGGCACCAAAAGCAGAAGTAGAGAAATCCAAGCTCATTCACTTTTACCAGAGGAATTTCAGTGAATGATTGTTTAAGAATGTGGTAACACCGAGGAACCAACAGAGAACAGTCTGTAATTTTCTAGGCACTGTCAAAGCACTGAGCAAGAAACAGCTCCCGTTTAAGTGCCCACACTTTAGCAGCTAGACCTGACACCGATGCACTGAGTTATAGACACATTACATTTTAGGTACCTGTGTTCTCTTGCTTTGTTTCTGTGACATCTCAGTGCCTTGTGGTGGAGTATTTGCATTCCTAATGCTTCTGTAAGGCAGATGCCATTGCTCTATCTCAAAGGGGAACTTGGGCAGTAGGGGACAAATGACCTGTCCTGCATCCCACAGGCTATGTCTGACAGCAGGAAACTGAACCTTCACCTCTCAAATGCCAAACAGCCTCCTAATTGCCACCTCTTCATTCTTGCACCTCTCATCTTGTTTATACATAACAATCGGGCAGTTGATATCCTTTGTGAAAAGTGGGAGCTTTCCTCCTGTGATCTCCGTTCTTCCCAGTGCATATGGTATTTAAGATCCAAGACCCTTCAAGATCCAAGCCACTCACTCTGAACACATATACTCCTCCTCTGATGCCTGGACAATGCTGGAGGACTGCTCTGATGCCTTTACTTTCTGTTGTCCAGGTGAAGAAAATGTGAAAACAGAGAGATAAAAATGACACTAAGCAATAACCCTCATAGTAATCTCAGGAAAAGATTAGGTCCTGAAAAGCAGATGCTTCTTTCAGGGCTGCTCAATAAAGCAGAGGCAACTGCTCCTTGTATTGGTAATCACTTTGAATATTTCCCTCTGTGCTTTTTTTCTGCCTTTTGTCCCAGCACGGGGGCTGAGCCTCTGCTGACTGTTGGTGAGCACTCTAAAGATGAATTTATGTTCCTAGGTTTGACCACTCAGCTCATATGAGAGGAAAAAAGGCATTTATCCCACAAGAGGAGACTATCCAGTGTACATCCCACGAGAAGGTGAGACATCAGAAAGGCCCAGCTAACTCTTTTCAAGCAAACAACCACCACCATCTTTCATAAAAGGCATTAGAGCTCAGCTTTCCTATGAATCACAGGAGAGTGAGGGGGAGTTATGCCATCGACCTCAGTTCTCAGTGAAATGGATTTACCCAGGCAGCTCAAGCCTTCTTTTCACATCTTCAATAAAGCCATTCCCATCCACCTGCCTGAATAAAATTCTTCCTAACAGTCTCTCTGGTCAAAGGTCCCAGCTGATGCCATCAGTTTTGTTTTCAACGTGCACGTCCCACTTAGCCTGCTCTGTGTTCCTTTGCACTGCACAATGAACAGTTCCTGATGAACACTCCAGAATGATGCCCCCCTCCTTCCCTGTCGCTAAAACTCAAGAGATGGAAAAACCCCTCAAGGGTCACTAGGATTGATGAGCCATCAGCAGCACCTGCATCTTTCCCCAATGCTCCCTTCATGTCCTGCAGGACCACGCTGCAGTGGATGGGAACCCCCTTATCTTCATTTGCCTGGCTCCCAAAAGCACAGGCATTTCTAGACTGACTCCTGGGCTCCTGCAGAAACACAGGGATTGTAGAGCCTCTCTGTCCCTCACAGTATCAAATTTACATTCCATGCCTGCATCACTCACACCTATTTCTACACAGCTGCCCCGTCCCACACTCCCATCTATCACCACATCTTCTCACAAATTCAGGCTTGCTGTCGCATTGCCATTTATACGTTTTACTTTCCTGTTTTTCCTACGTGAATGTCTCTCTCCACTCCATTTGCACAGGTTCCCCAGGAGGCACACTAATACCATCATGCTAGCTGAAGACTCAAGCTCACCCTTGAGCCTGAACACTCCATTTACCATCCTCACCTTCGGGTGCCTTACAGTACTGCTCAGGTTTGGTCTGTGTTGTGGTGCTGCTGAGAGAGGGAGTATCAGTCTTGGTTGAGATGAAAAGAGGGATGGTTCAAACCCAAACCCTGCCCAGACAGACAGAGATAGCTGATGACCGTGTCTGAGCTCATTCTGAGGCACAAAGCACAAAAACAAGGACTGATTAAATGAAAATGTCTTGCTTGCACACCTCTTGCACAGTGCTACTCTTCCCTTGCTAATAAATATTAATTTACTGAGGCTCCTGCTGAATGTCACTTGTCTTTAAATGTCTCTTGACAGTACCCAATCTCCCATCTCTCACGGTGTCATGGCTTGAACTTGCCACTCTCTCAAATCTCCTGGCAGTACACAGCTTCTTCTAAGCATCTACTCACTTCAGATTTAGGGGGGCCACCTCTTCCCTCCTTTTTGGCTTACGATCAGTCCAGTCCTCAAAGGCCAGGTTTTTTATCTTGAATGCAGGGCCTCTTTTTTTCTATACAGGTCTCCCATTGATGAAATAGTCCTTTTGAGAACAGCTTGTTCTCTCCATGTTTGAGCACCACAGCAATAGCACCTGTCTTCTTCTTACTGGGATCTTGTGTCTCCATTTCTTCTCTTACATCTCTCACCCTCCTCCTCTGTCCTCCCCTGGTGCAGGGGATGATACTAACAACCTAAAATCTAATGGCGGCTGTGCTCTATCTTTGAACTCTTCTTAAGTACAAGACCATACATCAGAGGTGTAACTATCCTGTACAGTTGGCCCAGGCCTGATCAGCAGCCTGTCCATCAACCTCAGAGCCACAATGGATTGGCTCTAAAACACAGGGGGCAGGGCTCCTTTTGCTGGAGAAGAAGGAGAAAGCTTCCAGAACTTTCTCACAGGAGCCATCTTTGTGGTTTCTTGGTCCCATCCCCCCACCACCAAAAAACGGGGCCGAATAAAACCAGGATACATGATTAGGTAGGAGTGATGAACCAAGAGACAAGGTAATGTCTGTTCCAGCTCTACAGGGTACAGCAAGAGGAAAACAGATGGTTTAATACATTCTCTGTGTTCCTCTTTTTAACAAATTCTGGTACTTGCCGAAGTGCGAATCACCCAGAGCCCCAGGTGGTAACTTTTGCCTTGCCCAGATAAACAGTTCCCATCCCATATTTTCCACTATCCTCACACTGTTCAACTTGATTAACTCTCCCCTGAAGAGACCAATTCCAGAGAGTAAGGAGAAGAATAAGCCTCTGCTATCATTTTTGTGCTTGGTCTTTCTGATGAACCAGTCACAGAGTATGAGTCCCCTTGCACAGGTCCACCCCGACTAACCATAAACAGAAACAAGCAGACTCCCCTAATTGTCACAGGTACCAGTTCTTCCCCTGTGATGCTGCTCTACAACATGCAGTCTGTCACAGCAAATGGCACATGCTGACACAGTTCTTCCCAGCCAAACCCACAGAGCCACGGTGACAACAAAATTACAGAACAGCCTGGTCACTAAATTACCCAGCAGCTATGAGACAAGCCTTCTGAATTGCCTTGTTATTATTTCCCTAATACAGTCTGTTATAGCATCTGGCAGTGCGGTGTGTTTCAGGGCTAAGCACGCAATAAAACTGTGTGATTAGATAGTTAACTGTCTTGTGATAACAAGGTAGGGATTTGCAACCAGCTAGAGAAGGAGAGTTTCTTTCTAACAGAGCAAAATCCAGCCAGGAAAGCTCAAACTCCAGACTGAAACACACACGATTACCCCCTTTAATAGAAAATCCCCAGGTGAGATTTCACTGATGGGTGAGAAGGAAGGCATAAGGATTAGGGCTGGTTTTGTTTGTTTCTTTTCTTTTATAGTGTTAATTCTCCCACACTGACTGGTCAGCAGAAAACAGCGATTACCTCTGTGAGGCAGAAAGGGGAGGGCAGCTTACCGTGGTTATTCCTCCAGGGAGAATGGCAGAGCTCTGTGCAGCTCTAAGCTGAGCTCCTGGGCACCACAGATGTTAGGGAGCCTCCTATTAGACTAAAATATCAGACTCCTGTGGTTGTCACAGCATCACACATTTAGCTTCTGGGTACTGGGCTCATGGGGGGTGCCAGCAGACAAAATCCTACCCAGCCCCTGCTGCCTCTTCTACCCTGCTCTACAAAGACATAAAACCCTTCCCAGGGTGAAGTGGAACGGGAGACACCCAGAGAAGAACACAACTCCCACATTTGAAAGTGGAATTCCTGAGCTCAGGGTGGGCAAAGTGGGTGTGGTCAGTCTCACACAATTTAATCTTACAAAACTCTTTCAGATCCTAATTATCTGGCAGCATGAAGGACCAGGTAACCATCATGTATTTACAGAAAAATTGTCATGTAATTTGCTGTGTAGGTGGGTACTTGGGATACTATGTGGGTGAAGAGGGGTGTGCAAAGGTTTACCATGGGTGAATGATGACTTTTCCAGAAAGAAAGTAGGGGCAACCTGATTTCTCAAATCCCTTCTCCACCTGCCAAGAGGCATAGAGCATGTCCCTATGAAAGTCCCATTCACTGCTCTTATGGTGGGGCACAGCTGGAGAACGGCCTGCTTTTCTGCTCCTGTCTGTGCAAACAAACCACAAAAACGGTGATTCCAAGCCTGAGGAACAGCTCACACCTAATAGGTCAGGCTGTCTCACAGACTGATTCCTAAGAGCCAGGTTCTCCACAGATGGGCCCCAACACAGTGTGATTTGAGACTGGATGAGGCATGAGACCTTTTCACTCGTAACCACCTCCAACCACAGCTTAGCACTCCAGCCTGGTATTTCTCTCCTAACAACTGCAGATTTTGGTTTTCACCTTTCATTGAAGCAGCCCTTTGATTTCTCACTGTGAACCAAACAGGTGGGCAAAGCACAGGCAGTCATTTGCAGTTATTCCGTATGCAGCTCCGGGACAGCTCTGACCTTTTTCTGTTTGTGTACAGACTGTTTGCATGTGTCCAGCAAAATGCTTTCCCTTGCACCTCATACACACACACACACACACACACTCTGGTTTTAACTTTGTCCTCCCTCGGCATCACCCTGCAATGACATGTGAAAATGAACACATCCTTTTGATCGGGAGGAATTTTGTAAATGTTGGCTAGCTGGACGTGCAAAGAAGCTCTTAAATGGAAATTGGTTTGAATCTTCTTCAAATCCACTAATTTTCTTCAGCTCATATGTTCAGACAACTCTCAAACCCTGTTGCATCTGTGATAAGCTAAGTCCCAATCTTAGACACTCTGCTCCCTTAACATCGGGGTACCTCGGTGTTTTTATCTACTCCAAGCAGCCCTATTTCACATCTCTCCCAGAAGAGAGATGCTCATGTCACATCTTCACAGCAGACCTACCATGGGAGAGCTCAAAACAAGCAGTGGGCACATTACTCATTACATACAATTTATTTAGCAGATTCTGTCTTTTTTTTTTCCCCTGCTGATAGATGGTCTATGAACAAACTTTTATGCATTTATTATTGTTTATTATTTATTTATGCAAAATTGTTCAATGAATATTTTACATGGGCAAATTTCAGTCTGGGTGTTTGTAATGAGCTTTCATTCGATTAGAGAATTCTGAATATTCATAATGCCTAATTGGCCATCTCAGTCACATGGTATTTTTTTTTTCTGTCCCCTTACTAGAAGATTTAACTTTTATTAACTACTTCCATCCCAAGGAAATTTCTTCTCTGGACTGAAAGGATGAGAGTTACTGTCCTGAAGTCGTCTTTCTGAAACACAGATTGTTGCAAAAGAGGAAGTTCTGAGGCTATGTCCCTATGACATAAAGCAAAGCTTTGCCAACATCTGCAAGACAATTTTCATACAAGAAGCAGTGTCTTTTTACAGCAAAATATGCCAGGTATGCTCATGGAAGCTTTTTTCCCTCCAGGGTTAAGTACCCAAGCAACACACTAGCCTAGCACACAGGTTTTTGTCTTGGCTGGTGATGTCTTTGCATTACTGCTACTCACTTGTAGATACAGGAGGGCTAAATTGGGTCATGCTTAATGGAGGAGACCTCACTTCAGTTATACCTCCCTCCTAATGCTTAGCATGGACTTCCAAAGCCTGATTATCATCCCCTCTCCTACATCAGATAAACTGTTTCCTAATCCTGGCTCTCTYTCCATTGACTATAAAGAGAGCAGCCAACACAACTACACACATTTGTGCTGTAAGTTGCAGATATTTAGTATTTAGATAATAKACAATTTTTCTCATTCTGAATAAAAGGTAGAAATTATCAAGTTCCCTGATACTTAGGAGTAGGCATAGTAGAAGGAAAACACATTTGCCCTGCAAAGTGTGTGGCAAAATCTCAAACCAGCATCCCATTCACTTTGTGATGAGCACAGGGTATCAGAACACTTTAGGAAGGAAGAAGAAGGGCAAAAGGGGCAGAGCTGGAGAATTTGTGGCATTACCCTACATACGATTTGGTCATTGCAGCCTTTTCTTATGCAACACTGTGCATCTGGAAKGGTCACATCAGAGGAAAAGGTTTGCCTAAGGTACTAAATTGCAGATATTYTATTTCTACCCTCTGGTTCCCTGCTGCATGACAGGATGGGTGTGCATGCCAGTGTCACAGGGCACACATAAACACCCAGAGAGCAGTACATGACAAAAAAACCATAAAACCTGCATAGTGTGGTGGCACTCAGAGGTGTTGCTCTTTTCTGAAAGCCAGCTCTTGTTCTACTGCTTTAATTCTTTAGTGCAGGGCTAGGAATCGAACTCATTGTCGTTGAACATGCAATTGAATGCAGGGACACAGATAATAAAATACTCCAACACTCTTTCTTCAATCAAAGATATTACATGATATTAATGCAAGGTAGCTTGGGTTGACTTTACCTGCATTAAAGTCAGGAAATTTAAAAAAAATTACAGTTCCCACAGCAACCTTAACTCACCCATGTTGCACATATCTAATAAGGCAGAGTTAACAGCATACACATGAATATAAAATACTACTCAGGCAAATCTCAGCCATCAAATTGCATTAATATTGATTTGTTTCTTTTAATAATAGATTGTCCCATCATTGCTTTCAAGAGAGCTTTTTATGAAACTATTTTTTTAAGTTAAGATTAAAAAAAGAAAAACCCAGCATATTTTATTCACGTTTGATATTTAAAAGAGGCRACATTGTTTCTCCATATGAGGAAACTGACAAATAGAATTCAGTCCTCATTTTTACTATATTACAGTAATTTCAGCTATGGAGTTTTTAATTAAAAACTTGAAACCTAAGTGTGATGACAGCCAGAAGAGACATGATCAAATTTATTGAAAAATATATGAGATATTAATCTCCTCCTTCACACCCTAGGTTTCCTTTATTTCTATTACTGAGCTGAACTCAGTGCTGGGGATAAGTCACTTCATAGAAGGGTACCAGCCTAGGATACAGTTCATTCAGGACCACACTAGATGCCTCCCCAAAGTGGCAGGATCATAAAAAAAAAATAAAATAAAAAAAAAAAATAAAGAGAAAAAAGACCACAGGATGCTGATCCAATTAATCTGTCTGATTGAATAAAGGGATAACTGATGCTCATGCAGGTTGCTCAAGATGTGTCATCTGTGTTGGAGGTCAGCTGCAAGGTACAACTGAAATGCAACAGCAAAGCCGTGGGGATTCTAACCCTACATAACTGGAGATGTGATAGAACCTGAGAACATTGGCAGCTGCCACAAATGAGCACCTTTCACATAACTGGAGAGGTGATAGAACCTGAGAACATTGGCAGCTGCCACAAATGAGCACCTTTCACACGTCTTGCAGTGGGTCTAAACTGAGTGGAAATGAGAGGAAATTGCACCAAGAGATTAGGATTCTGAAGACATGGACAGCTGGGATTGCTCCTGTGGTGCTGCAGAGCTGCAGGAGAACCTTGGGGGCTACAGGAGAGCCCTGAGTGAGCAGTGCAAAGCCAGGCTCTTTGGTGTGATGGTGTTTGCACAGCACCCTGGAAAGCYGAGCAGTGCTTCCCAAAGGAGCAGCTGGCTCCTGGTGAACCCCATTTTAGCAGCTCTCTGGCCAGGAACCACAGTGCTCATAACCCTGTAGCCAGATCTCACCRCACTCCGTGGCAGCACTCGGGAGTCACTGCAGCACAAAGCTCAGTTCTTAAAAGACACCCTCAGGCACAAAAGAGAAATGAATGAGCTCCAGGAATTCAGCTGGTTCCTTGAGATTCATTCAGTCAAGCAAAAAAAAAAACATAACCTCCTTCTTCCTAGACCCCAACACCTGACTCAGAAATGAATCATCAGAAAAAAAAAATAAAAAATACCAAGCCAAACATCATCCAAGACTACGCGCTCTGCTTTGTTTTGCTTTTTAAGATAAACAGCACACCTAATTCCATTCCAAATTCCTTGTAAACCCATCTCCCCCAGCCTATGGCTGAAAGTTCCCAGCTCCTCGTTTAAATTAACTCGCTAAAAGCTCGAGTCGCTGCCTGGTTGGAGGCACTATCTGGTCCATCGGAGGATGCTGCTGCTGTTCACGTGGCAGCTCTCATTAGCGACAGGCAGGGACTCAGCTGCGCCGGCTTTGATAAGCCGGGCTCCGCTCTCACAAGTACGCCGCAAAGCAATTAAAACAGCAAAGGGCCCTTTTTTTTTTTTTTTTTTTTTTTTTTTTTTT
>NW_026623719.1:74976-76806 GCF_030028575.1 Malurus melanocephalus | reverse complement strand
GGCGAAGGAAAGGGGGAGGAGGGAAAATCTACACAGGGGAGCRAAGTCGCTCCCAAGAACCCATTATTAGGCTGAATCCCCAGCTCGCCGGCAATCAGGACAAACCCTGGTATTCGGGGTGTGGCAGTGCCACAGCAATGCTCCTTTCCATCCATCTCCCGCCGCTGCCAGCCCTCTGGATGTCGCCGTGTTTGTGTGCGGAATGGATGGAGCTGGGCWGGTGTTTTTAGGGCAGTGTCAGCCCAGTGTTGTTATTACACAGCCTGCCTTCAGATGCGGCGCAGGCACAGCTCAATTCCCGCAGCATCGTCTGAATTCCTGGCTTAAACTAGGGGAGGAAACCCTCAGGAGGCTGATAAAAAACACATTTTGGAGGTGCCTGGCTATGCTACYGTAGCAGGAGCCAGAATTGTATGGTTGAAACAGCCCTGAGGTTTTGCTGTCTGCAGTGTACCACCACCACTGTGCTTTTCTGTGACTCCCACATACCGAAACAACCCTCCTGATTACWGAGAAAAGAGGGGAAAGCCTGGGTACCACCTAGATTAGATGAAGTGATGCACTGAAGTGCCTACTGATTAATGTGGAACTAACACAAGACCTCCTGCAGGAAGCAGAAACAAAGATGGGACTCAGGGACTCAGGAAGAGAGGAAGGGTTGGCATGGCAATAAGACAGCTCGCAGTCAGGGACCTGCTTCTGCAAACTGGGCTTGGCATTCACAGAAGGGAGCACCTGATGGCCGGGGATTCAATGGGAAAGCTTAATTGAAACTGCACTATCCATGAACAGACATGCTGAAACACTGGCCACTACTWAGGCTCTATCTGTGCTTTCAAATGKATCTGTAAAATTACTTTTATTAAACGGGATTCTGACAAGCACTTGAATTTACAGGCTGCTCAGCAAACAMGTACTATCACAGGGATTGGCCAACCACCTCTGGAACTGTCTCTCCTTAGTCTCTAACCACAATCTGATTTGTGAGCCAGGCTTTCCGGTCCTCGTTGTGGGAATTATCTGCCATTTCCCACGGCRTTAGCAACTGCAGTTTGTAGTGAGAAGAGAGATGCAGAGAAGGATGGTAATTTGGGGAAAAAAAACCACTACAAAAACAAACCAACCCCAACAAAAATACTGCACACAAAGGTTTCAAATCTGCAGCGCATACCACTACAGTCCAAAATAAAAGAACTGCAAAATCCTGCTCCTTTTCCCCTCTGTCACAAAACCACCTTACTTACTCCAGGATGTGCACTGAGTGAAGAAGAGTTAACATTCAAGATGTTCTACACAATGTCTTCAGAGCAGAATTCTCTCTCATGCTGTCACCTACAGAAATGCGAGCGGTTCATCCATTTAGGTGACAACATCTCYGACTTAGAAAAGCAGTTTCAGAGAAGGGGACGTATATCAGAACATCTGGGAAGTTAAGAGGGAGAGGAGCTGGGAACTGGGAGTTTCCTGGCAGCCTCAGGGGGATGCTACTGCAATGATGCATGATAAAGAGGCATGGAGAGAGAGGCAGAGGGTGTAGAGGACACAGTGCAGTTTCCAAGTGATCATCCATCACCAGTGGCTCTGCCTTCTCCTTTTCATGCCAACAGGTGATGGAGCCTCATCCATAAAACATTTCCTGGGTGTCACTAACTGGAAGACACATTGGAGGGTTACATTCACTCTGCATAAGAAATRACTTCCCAGATGAAGGAGAGAGCTGCCACTTTTAAAACTCTCTGCTTTCCTCCTCTCCACCTGTCCCTGCATGCTGCACCCARGAAATCATCTGTCTCTCTCCACTCGATTCTCCTCTCCTCAACAGCTGCTTCT
>NW_026623719.1:52568-74752 GCF_030028575.1 Malurus melanocephalus | reverse complement strand
TTTTTTTTTTTTTTTTTTTTTTTAATAGAGGCTACCCCACATATAGACCTGTGGAGTCTTCTCATAATCACAAGAGGAAAAACAGTTTCCAGCATATCCAATAGCCCCTCCAGCTCCTGGCTCCTCTCAGCTCRTCCCTCCCTTCTCACGTGCTCCTGAAACCATTCCTAATTCATACTCTATACAATTTAACATTTTAACAAAGAGCTCCCAAATGTGCACATTCAGTAAAGCACAGCAAAAGCACAACTTCTCTGTTTAGCCTAGATGACAGGACCCTAATGACTACAAGAGTCAGGACTACAAGATCTCCAAAGGTTCTGCTCCCAAAATAATTAAAACAGAAATATATGGAAGGGAAAAAAAAAAAAAAAAAAGTGTTCTGGCAGGCATAGCCACTAAGTAAATGATTTTCATTTCATTTACAAACAAAAAATGGCTGGATGATTCCTTAAGTACTTTGAATTCGGGATCTGAAATATGACTCAGGTTACACCTGATGGAATCAGCAGGTTTTCCTGTAATGTTSTGGAATTGAATGATCGTTTTGACAAACCTCTGCATGCATCAGCAACACTGGCAGCTTCCACAAACACGAATTAAGTCCTTAAGTAGCAGAGAGAGGGGAGGGGGCTGCAGGGAAGCCATTGAGGGGGGTGGGCACTGCAAAGCTGGTGTGGGGAGCCCAAAGTTGGGAGATCTGAGGGGTGGTGGGGGTGGAATTGGGACAACTGCAAAGCAGGGAGGGGCTCTGGCAGAGCTGGGTGTAATAAATTACGTGCAGAAGCTGTTTGTGGCCAGCTCCATCATGGCACATTTTTCACTGGAATTAGAATTCAACYGTTCTTAATACCAACTCCTGTGCCATTTATTGCCTGACTTACCAAACCTAACTCACTTCTGCAATTGCATTCCTACATCAGCAAATTGATGGTTCTGACTGCCAAGCTCAGCTGTCAGCCATCCAAGTGTTTCTAGAAATGTTTTGCATTTGATGTTACGACATTTACTTGTCTCCTGAATGAGAGGTGGAATATCTGGGGAGCAGATGAATCTCACCTGTAATTAAATGCTTCYAAGAAATCGAGTGGCTACAGAATTAGGGTGGGTGTATGTCTTGAAGATGGATATATGCTCTGTGAGCACTCTGTGTTTTGGAGGATTAAACGTCATAGAACCACGCAAAGCTAAGAATGCAGAAGGGAAGGATGATGCAAGGAAAAAAAAAAAAAAAAAAAAAACAAAACAGGAGCAAGAAGACCTAGAAATAGCAAAGAATCACAGTAAGACAGAGAAGTCTACCCAAAGAAAGAAAGGCAAATGGAATCAGTGAACAAAGATATAGGAGTAGGAAAGAAAAGCTCTGTAGAGAGCCACTGAACACAGTACCCTGCTTTCAATCCCCTCCAGAGGAATAAATGCTGACCCTACTTCTTTCCTGGCTTGTCAGGGGCTGTTTGGCTGAATAAGTCCAGCCCAGCAGCCCTCTCTCGCTCYCTCAGCATTAATATATTCATTTCATTATTCAATTATTTAAAACATTTCTTATGTTCCGTCTATTTCACACAGATGGAGGTGGGGTGAGCTGCTCCCTCTCTCTTTAAAGCCTGTACTGCAGGAGCCTCGAGGAATGTAGGGCACAAAGTGCTCCCCAGCACTCTCTCCTCCACCAGCTTCACCCTGGCTCCAGCACCAAACACACCTCACACGTCTTGTTTAAAAGAACACCCTGTGAGTGACCACTGCAGTGTCCCCTGCACGGTGCAGGGTGCTCCAGGTTACAGAGAGACTCTTCCTCTCCATTTGTCTGGCAGCGTTTGAGGGGCTAATTAGCTTGTTAGTCATGATGTCTCCCTCAGGATCACAAACTACCATAAATCTCCTTTTTTCTTCTAGGGGAGCATTAACTTGGATTCTTGGATGGGAGACCTCCAAGGACAACTTCAGGTGCTGAAGGCAGCAGGGTTCRTGAGTGAGAGGCTGTGTCCCAAAGTGATGCTGGGAAGGGCCATCTSTGAAGCAGAGTCCTTGACCATCTGCAGTTTCAAGGGAGTCAGGGGGTATTAAAAACCACTGCCCCACAAAGTACAGTACTACCATGATCCCATGGAGTAAAGCTTAAAGATCCCRGCTCAATCATCTAACCAACCCCTGCCCTCCAAGAGCATCAGCCACGTTAAAATCATCCCTGAAAGCCATTTTTCCAGCACATTCTAAACTCCCAGCWGTGCAGAGTCCATGTCCCTCCAGGCCCTCTCCTCCATTATGTCATAACAGGGTCTGAAAATAATGTCATTACCACRTGGGACTTCTGTTCCTCTACCCAATGCACACCCAAGAAACTGTTAAAACCATTGCTGAATACTCCCAACTCATAATTTTGACTCCCATCGGACTTTGTGCTACGTCACTGTTAGATAAACCAATTTTCAGTGGAGGCCACCTAATTAAAGGTGTCTCACACACAAAGAGATGACTCTGTCCTCTGACTAACAGTCCTTGTTTGCCACAGCTTACAAAACAGCCAGGCCTGCCTGCTGCTCTGCTGTGTCTCTGCACTGCCTGGCGTGGGCTGCTYGTTAAATCCACTGAGGAAAGGGAAATTCAGCTGGTCTTGAGTGGCACCATCAGTGTGGGGTTTGCCTTGGGTTCCTGCAGCCTGTCACTACAACTGGTGGGTGTACCCACCCTGCAAAATCCTCATTTGAGGCAGAGCTGCGTAAAGATTTTCCAGGGAATCAACCAGATATTTTTAGTTTAGTGTAGCCATTTATTTTTTCCCCGCAAGACTGTGTTAGCTATTTGACAAGGATTTTGCTGTACCTTTATTAGCAACCCTTATTGTATTCAACTCTTATGGGAGAATTCCCTCAGTGCAATTCCATTCAGGCAACTCTGCTAGTAATCTGCATGGTTACCAACACTAAGGCATCGTGGCAGATAAGGAGAGAGCACCTGGGGAATTCAGCCTTTCGCTCTGCCGTGAGGATTTCCTGCAGTGCATTCTCAGACTTTTATCCAATTCTGTGATAAATGTTCTCAAATGATGGAGTGTTCAACTGTTCCCTTTATAGGAAGAGTTCCTGAGCCAAGAACAACTCACTGACACAAAGTGAATCTGGATAATCAGCCCCATTTGCATTCTTTCCCTCCTGATGCTAGCTAAAGCTGGGTAAACAATTCTGAATGAATCATTTATTAGCTTAATTCTACCTTCTCCAATTCATGAACTGTCCACTGGCGCTTCCCAGTTTTGTTTCCTCCAGCCTATTTTCTCTTCAGAATCATTTGGGTATGAACACAACACAATTCACTGAAGTCAGCAGGATGATTTTTTTTTTGCATAAAAGGACAATTTCTTTGCATACAAGTAAGCTTGTGCTTTAAAGCTTTTGTTGAACAGGGCTTGTCTTGCTGGATCTTGTTTGTTTTTTTTTCCTTAGAAACTGTCTTTCTTTTTCAACTTACTTGTTAGCAGTTGARATTTTACAACTATCTTCAATGATTACAGTAGTCATGTGGTAAGTTTGCATATTCTTGAATGGATGAAAGCAAATCCTAGAGCACTTAACTTCCTAGGAAACCAWCACAATTCACAATGTGTTTTCTCAGTGCTACATTACCAATACTGCAATACAAAAAAAATCAGGAGTCAGGCCCTCATAGCTAAAGATTAAAAGATTTTGTGTTTTGTCCAAGTAATAAATGTTAGGTTCTTTTCATTAGTCCCCTTGCTTTTTAACCTTTCAGGTCCATTTTCGTTGTCAAAAGCACAAGGGCCAGAAACATGCTGCTTCAATGGAAGAAAAAAATACCTTGACTTCAACAGCAACACTTTCACAAACAGCGAATACAACAAGTCTCACAACAAAACATGAGTGCTGGCAACACCCAGCTAAACAATTATGCACTAATAATACAAACGAAACATTAGTTTGGAGTGCTGAATTGATTGYCATGTTTTCTACAACAGCTCCAGCCAGGGGACTCATTTCCTGAGATAATCACACAAATCAAAATCAAAAGGGGCAGAACAAAATCAGGTCCAAATCATACATTCAAGCCAGCACTGAAGGAGGGATTTTGGCTTCTAAGCTCTATTTACTCCCTATTCAAGGTTGCCCTAAACACTAACTTTTTGTCCAGGGTGCCTTTCCAGCATATGATCCATAGGTACTGCTTTCTCTGTGCCAACTGGGCAAACACATCTTCAGTTGTAGGGTAGTCCCTTTGTTGCCTTAAAAGGCCAGTTTTTAATAATGACAGAGACATGGTTAAGGGGATAAAAAGGGTTTTACCTCGGTGTTTGGGATCTCAGGTGCACAAATTGATGGCAGAATGCACACCCGTGTACAGCACGGGTACAAGTTTTATAGGTTTCAGGAATTAGCATATCTATCTAGGATTCCCCAATAAGAAACTTAACAAATGCAGTAATGTCCCCCTATTCTAATGAATCCCCCCCAGATGAGGCCAGAGCCCAGTTTACACAAGATGTTCTGGACAGAAGGCTTCACCCAAGGCTGAGCTCAGGTTTAAGCTTCACCCAAGGCTGAGCTCAGGTTTAAGATAGCACAGGGCACACTGACTCCTTCCTCAGGATGTTTGGTCTCTCTGCCCAGCAGAACTCCTAAACTAAGCTGGAATATCAGGGTACAGGAATTACAAACATGTGGGTAAGGGGTACAGGCGGATGCATAGAGGGTACAGAAAGCGTAAAAAGGAAAAGCAAAAATCGTCAGGCATCACCTTTGCTTGCTGTGACAATGTCATTCCTCTGTCACCTCAGTCTAATATAGAAGCATCTGAGGGACTGCTCAAGGACTGGAATTCTTTTTCTCCAGGAGTGTCTAACTCATCTCCTAAGCAGCACTCTCTCCCTGGTACCTGACTGGAAAGAGCAGCAGCCGTGTCCCTGTCCAAAAGCGATGTGAGCACTCCCTCTGCTGTCACACACAGGCTCCAGGCAGCTGGGACCCTACAGCATTCCCAGCTCTGTGCAATTCCTGCCTTCCCAGCTCTTTGGCTGGCATTTGCCTCGCTGTGGAGGGGTTAGCACAACACATGCTGGGAACGTCTGGCCACAGGAAACTCAAGTGATGGAGATGTTTCCAGTCCTCCTGCCCCCATCAGGCCTAGTGATTTCTAAACTGGGGGCATACACGTGTTGCCTGCACTCTGTGAAATTCAATTTATTCCAGTAGACAAGAGGTCAAGTTCATGATCCCCAGAACAGGAGAGCAGATGGCTTTGTGCTTTTGATTTTTTCAAGTGAAACCATCTGGCTATGTCTCTGTGGCTTGTGTGTGTGTGTGTTAGCAGACAGAGACACAGCCCCTTTCCCTGTCGAGGCTATGCCTGCAGTCACAAGGGAAGAATTTGTAACTTTGGAAGTGGATCCTGCCCATCCCAACCTTTACAGACAGGGAAGAGACATCAGCATAGCTGCACTCACTAATACCAGCAAATGAGGTGTGGCCCAATAATGTATCAGCAAAATTGTGGCCTCTCCTTATTTTCCCTCAAAACCAGAGCCTGCTGAGGCAATTCTCACACATCCACCTGACAGGTCACCAAAGATCAGGAGATCTGACCTGATTTACACAAAGGTTGAGAAAGACTGTACCACCCTCTGACCAGCATTCTTGGCCTTCCCTCCTTAGGGATGGGAGGGAGTGTTTCATGCCATATTCCCCCACCTTTCAGTCACCCAGCTCCCCAAGCACCCACACTCCCACCTCTTCATCCACACAACCCTCTTGGAAAAGCTCAGGCAGTGCTGGCACCCCTATTTTACAAATAAAAGAGCCCATGCAGACTTTTATCAAATGGGAAATACAAGACAGAACAAAGCCTGTTGCTACCTAACTTAACTCCCTCACACAAGAGATGGCAAACATTTTCATGGTCTGCTGCCAGGTTTGTTGAAGCGACCCAAGAAGCAAGCTTTGAAGGTTATTATCACTGTTTCCAGCCCAGGTCTCAGTGAAAGCTCAAATTGGCGTTGGTAACAATGGTCTGCAAATGCTGCTGCTCCCTCTGGGCCAGCGTTACCTCCGTGACAGAAAGTTACTGAGCTGTGTTCTCACTTGAGCCAGGATGCTGCAGAGGTTGATACAGAGCCTCTCAGTCTCCTGACAGYTCACCAGACTGGGATATATTCCTGCATCAAAGCACCAGCTCTAACATTGCATTTCCACACCACAGCCAGGTCACCCTGGTACCCCAGGAGGGAATGTGCCAATTCCTGTGTTTTCAGACCATCAACCCATTCCTCTGAGATTGATCCTCTTGCTGTGCTTACATTCAGGTAAACATTTTGTTATGGCTTATGGTTTCTCCCTTTGTTTCCTTTCTTGGRAATTTTTCTTTCCCATTTTGTTGCTGGGATACACTGATTGCCAGGTCATCCTTTTGATGGCAGGGCGATTAGTAAAGACAAYAGGACCTACACCCCACCCAAACGATCTTGCTAAGTACTGGGAGGGGGTGTGTGTGGGTGTGGTGGTGGCGGGTAACTCTATATACTGCCCTGCTTGGCTCAGAGAGCAGTTGGCCTGCTACCTGTGGAGCAGAGCTCGACTGCTCTTTGGTTCCTGTTTTGCTGCACTGTGATCTTCTGCCCTGGTGCCATGCCAGGGACCCCTGACATTCATGCTGCGTTGGTCAAAGGAGCACTGAGATCGGTGTATCTGCTGTGAGTTTGCAGAGGATTTTTTTTTTTTTTTTCTCCATCCATCTCTGCCGGTTTTACACCCGTCCTTGGCCACGTGGGAGATCTGAACCAGCCAGACCTGTGCCTCAGCACCCCTGCAGTCGCTGGGGAATCAGGTGGGTATCTCTGGGTGAGGCTGTCACTAGGTTTGTGGCTGGGCTGGTTGCTGCTATTGTTGTTATTACTTATCTTCACTTTGTTATACATATTAATAAAACTGTTATTCCCTTTCCCCCATATTCTTGCCTGGAAGCCCATGATTTTTTTTCAAAGCTATAATAAGTCAGAGGGAAGGGGAGTCATATCCACCACTCCAAGTGGGGGGTCCCKGCCTTTATTGGCAAAACACCTGTCTTTCAAACTAAGACACATTTGGGTATGAACACAACACAATCCGGGTGCCATTGGCCTTGGGAATCCTGCTTCCCACTTCAGGCAGATTCAGGCTCATCCTACCCATCYCTGTGCTGCTTGTACAGTTTCTGCCAGCAGAAGGGAAATCTCCTGCCAGGTCTGCTCATGGAATGCAGACAGCAGCATCCTCAGTGGCCACTCACAGAGTCACAGCGAGATTAACCTGCAGGATGAGCAATACACCCTGCAACAACAGGAAAACMTCTCCCCTRCTTCATCCTACCYTACTGATCAYGGAGMAGTCAAATTCCCTCTTGGAAGCAGRGCTTCCCACAGCAAACAGGSAKTTGGCTGCTCGTGCAGGACTCCTCTCTGGCAGATGCCCATGCCTGGGGCCAGCATGTCTCTCTGGCACAGAGGGGACAGTGGTGGGATGCACTCTGGCACCCACAACCAAAGCATGGCTGGGGAAATCAGCAGCCAGGGGGATGAGCAGCCACAGGGAAGCACTGGGAATGGATTGAGGACAGTGCCTGATGAGTGTAACTATGCTGCTCTCTGTTGGCTGCAGCACAGGGAACAGATAACGGCTTCAAATGCTGCTGTAACTCAAATTCAAGCAGATCCTTTAAAGGGCTTTACAGAACAAAGCAGTGTTTGGGAAATGTTTTGCAGCTTCTTACATTGTCACGTGAAGAGGTCAAGACTGAAAGTGCAGGAATTTTATCCTCTGTGCTGGGCAAAGAAAATTCAGCTACGGGTGACTATGAAACCATTCACAATCAAATGCAAAACAGGAAAAAAGAATGCAGACCACATGATTTCCAATCCCCTGCCCTAACCAGCTGTTCTGCCCCATTCCTTTATCTTTSCTTTTCCATTTCCCCAGGCAATTTCCACATCCTTGCTCTTTGACTYTCCTTGTCAGAGCTTACAGAAAGTGTTTCTGCTCAGCAGTGCTCTGCCTGAAGCCTATGGGGAGCACTGGGAATGAGGAAGCTGATTGGGAATGTGCTGGACTAATGATGGTCAGAGCCCAGGACAGAAAAACTGGAAGAGAATGCAGTCTCTTGTTGCTGAATCTATTAAAAACAGTGATTCAGTCTTTATCTACAATGAAGGTAATTCCCCCAAAGAAGCTCCTATCTCCTTCAGAAAACTCTTACCTATGGGGTCCATGTACGTGTAGCTGTGACTCAGCAGCCCCAGATGCCATCCCACACACATCCTGCCCTTTTCTGCTCTGCTCAGCTGAGKGTGGATGTTCCCTGATGCTTCTGGCTCCTTCTCCATGTCCTCCCCTCCCAAACTCCTATTAACCTGCAGCTTTTTTTCCCCAAGTTTCTTTATAGATAAAGAGAGCTGTCACATGTTGCACAGTAGGATTGCTCTCTGCCACTGGTATATAAAGGCAGGGATCCCTTTCAGTGGGAAAAAACACAACTGGAGCTAGGTTGTAGTATAGTCTTGACTGGCTGGTGGTCAGAAATAACCACTAAACTTCAGAAAGTAAGAATTCTTTATCAGAGAAAGATGGAGTTTTTGGAGAAGTGTTTTAATGCTGTTGTGAAATAAAACAAAGATTATCAGAAAATATGTGTGGAAAGCAGTATGAAAGGAAAAGATGAAAGTATGAGCAGAGACAGTCATAATGCTTTTTGTTTTCAGGACACTCTTCTGTCTACTGTTCCGTTGTTTTCCCCACATCAGAGGAAGGGAAAGTTTTCTCAGAAAATATTTATCAAACGAATGGTCTTGACAAGGAGCATTTTCCCTGAAAGTAAGCAGCCCTTTCCCTGCATCATTTCACCCCTCCCTCACCACCGTGACCATTTCTGAAGCTGTAAAGGAGCAGTCCACATGCATCCCCGATATGCCTTATGGACCCTATTTGTTTCTAGCTCAGGATGAAATACCTGCCTCCAGTGCAATCATCCACAATTAGTGCAAAAAGCTTGCAGGAGAAGGGATGGAGATCCCAGTGCCCTCAACTTTCACCAACACCTGGATCTATTTAAATAAGGCTGCCTGTGAGAAAGGCAGTTCAGAGTTACACTCCTGGCTGTACCAAGCTGCTGTGCCATGCTGGGTGCTTCCCTTATCTCTGCTTCCCCTTCTAAGACACAAATGAGGATTCACACAACACTGTGAGAAAGGACATCAACTGTGCCTTCATTTGGGTAGGTTTAGAAGAGCCAGGGTTGATCCTTTCACACCTTCAGCACCTGGTGCAAGTGGGGAAAGGTCAGCACTGCTCTGTGCTGCTCTTCAGCAAGGGCAGAGGCAGCTGAGTGAGACTGGGGAGGGAAACCCTTTCATACCACACTGAATGCACAGGTGTTACAGTGGAGGAAGCCTGCTCATCTTGCTGAGGACAGAGATGTTTGTGAGCATTTCAGAGGGATCTTTATAATACACACAACCCCGACTCTTCCGTGCAGAGAGCAGTACATCTCTCCTGCAGTGCTTTGCATGAGGTTGCAAAGCTCATTTTCCTGAATCATTGTAAAGCTGCATCTTCTGTCCCACCTGCAATGTCTGTGGCACCTCCAGGATGGACCTTCAGGTATCCTATGGAATAGCAACAACTATGCCAATGTCAAGTCAGGGCTGCATCCCTCCCACCAGCCAAAGCACCCGAGGTGGACACCTGTTCATGGCATTTCACCTCCTTTAAAGCTGGGGAAAAAAAAAATAAAAATAAAAATAAAAATAAAAATAATTTAAAAAAAAACCAAACCCACTGAAAGGCAACATCTCCCTTTGCCAGCAGATGGCAATGGCACTCCACTTGTTCATCGCCGTTCCCGTTCCTGGAAAAGGACACATCGATGCCATCTACAGAGCACTCCTGAGAAGGAAAGTCTTTAAAAAATGCTTCAGCTCTGCACAACGGAAACACTTTAAAAAATCGTGGGAGAGTAAATAAGGCCATTTCGTGTGCAGGCCCACCACCTAGAAGCCTGGATGTGATGGCAGATTTATATTGCACAGGACAAACTCTATGATTTTCTCATTCTCCCCTTTTCATTTTCCCTTCATAGAGATCGAGTCTAGACTATTAAGGCAACAGGGTTATTTATTTATTTATGCCTTTTCAACTTTCCTGATTAAAGAGACAGGGTTTTTCTTCTCCCCTGCACATTCCTGTCTGTGTGGAAGGGAAGCAGTAGGAATCCTGCAAGGACCAGACCATCTCAACAGTAGTGTGATGGCAGCTCCTCCTCCTCCCACCTGTAAAGCCCTTCTCTTTCTCTCAGTTTTAAATGAGTCCTTGAAATGCCCTTGAGCTCTAGTGCATAATAAACTAACATTTATACAGACATGTGCTCAGCAGTTCATCACATTTGAGTGGAACCTGCAATTCTCTCATCATAAAGGTACCTGATACAGCCCCTTCTCCCACCCCACTGAAAGATTAAGTGACCTTGAGCTATGGGGCTGCTGATTTTCCACTGATGGATCATCCAGCCAAGAACAAATCCTCCAGGGCTTCAACACCGCCCACTGAACTGGAGAAACAACTTGAACTCAGCCCTGCAATTGTGGACCCTCACCAGTGAGCTTGAGGCTGCTGCAGGCAGGAAGGGAAGGAGTTATCAGTGTGACTCAAAGGCAAAAAACAGCTTTCATGACAGCCAGCCTGGGGTAAACCCCATTTGCAGGAGGTTGGGCCTGGCACCACAGGAGAAAAGTACTGGAACTTCAAATAAGGGGGGKAAAGGCATCCTCATTTGGATGGTGGAGCACAGCATCTCTGAAGTGAGTAATTAATGCATGTCTGGACACTGCAGGTCCTCTAGCAGCCGTCACGGCACAGGTCRCTTAAAGATTAGGCTGTTTAATTAAAACAGGGTGTGAAGATTCAGGGGAGGGCAACTTGCCCAAAGACAGCATGGACTGCACAACCTCTCTGGGAGAGCTGCTGATTAGAGAGTCAGAGGCATCTCTGCCACAGGGAAGGGGACTCATGTCTGAAGCTCCTCAGACAGGTAGCTCACAGTGACTTGGCTTGTTAGCATGAATAAARGTCCCATCACAGGGCTTGGTTGAACTGGACATATTTCAAGCCCCTCTCCAGCTGCCTAAGTGATGCCAAAGTGGGAGGAGAATGTCCTTGAGATGTGATTTCTCTTTCAGACATTCCCAGCAGAGGCAGGAGGAAGTAAAAATACACCAAGACACCACCCTTTTTCACTTGGGTTGATAATCCACTCCACTCCACTGTGCAGTCATTCCCCACCCCCTTGATGAGTGCTATTGGAAAACACAGGGCTCCAAATGTCTCACATATTGACAACTTCAAGGCACTCTGAAGGAGCAGAGAACACAGAGAGAGAGAGGGAAAAACAACAAAGATGGATCCCTCAACTGCAGCTTGACATCTACCTTGTCTGTGTCTGCAGGAAAATCCTGAGCAATCCTTTCTCAGTCGCCTTCTGCTTCTGAGGACCACACAATGAGAAGAGAAACATGGATACAGTGAATTACTGCCAAATGGTGAAGAGCCATGCCGTGGTTCAGAAGGGGAAAAGACAATAGGTCTGTAAATGCTAGAGGGTTGTGAACCTTTCAGCCTTTACAGAAATGGTTATCGTAGACCATAAAATGGCCCATTTGCTGCATCACAGATAGGTCACTTGTGGCAGGCCRACCATGAGGAGGAAAGGGACAGGGTTTATACCCAGACACGTGTGAGCTTGCAGGGTTTACCTATTCACTGCTTTATCTGTCAGCAGAATGTTCTAACTGGTATGGGAGAATGTAAGTGTTCCATAAAGAGGAAGATCACAACATTAAAAGGGCGTTTTTTCCACAACAGCTTTGCCTGTGCTTTCATGCAGCCCYCTCTCCCAGCTTTTCCAGCCCTGGGTTCCCCATCAGCTCTGTCAGTGCCCTCCTTGGCTTTGCAGTCCCATGGCTCTTGCAGCCCTGAGAACCCCACCAGTGCCCCAGGCATTAACCACTGKTTTTGTTCATTTTTCTTCATTTTCTCTTCAGCAGGGGAACTGATTGTGCTATAAGAACCCCAATGTAACGATGTTTTATGTGACTGAAGGGAAACCAAACAAATACATTTTTTCTGGAGTGATCTCACTGAGGATTTCCTRCTCAGCATCACAGGGTAACAGGCATGACTCCAACCCTACACAAAACAGAGCGCCTGTCACCTTGCACAATGCTGTTTTGCATGCATTCAGCTCCAAATCTGTGCACCCAAAAGGAGAGCTTGTCATAGTGAAGTACAGCAGAAAAGCTAATCCCATGTGACAGGTAGTCTACAGCACACTGTGAGCCAGCAGTTGGCTGGCRTCCCGTTCTTTTAGGGTGCTGCAGTCCCAGGGCAGGGAAGCCACGCTCACACACACACAGGGAGAGCACTGAGATGGCAGAGTGTGAACGAGTAAAATCCTCAGAGCCCACTGCAAACACACATGGGCACACATTTGAGCAGATTACACAGACACATCTTACATGCCTTGGCAAACACAACGGTGCATTGCTGTGGGTCCATTCACAGAYAGGAAACCCAACAGCTAGACAGAAAAACACCCAGAGACCTCCACTAACACAGCTAAAATCACAAAAGCACTTAAAAAGCTCCTTCGTAWGCTACAAAAACTGTGCAAATTTAGCCATGTGCTTTGTCAGACAGGAATGAAAGGCAATGCACACAGTCAAATGCTTTTTTGCACCAATATGAAGCCCCTGAATTGTACACTGCTCTGCAGGGGGTTTTACACAGAAGCAATCTCTAACTAGAATTGTAAAAAAAAGCATTTAATGTGTTCACCTGGCCTGAACACTCCTTTGAAGCAACAACTCCAAGTATAACCTGCATTCAGTGGTTACTGTGGCAGCAGACAAACCTGGAGGCAGCTGTAAGGAACGTGTTTAGGWATGAAAGAAACARCAGAGCACTGGGGAGAAGGATGCACTCAGAGCATCACAGGGCAGCATGGATGGAACCCCACTGTTCCATCTATTATTCCATAGGTTTGTCCCTGCATGGCAAGGAGGAGAAAAAGAGGATGCTYGCTCTTTCCACCAATTCAGGATGGAAGTGCCTCCTGCAGAGGCCTTTGAACCATCCAACAGCTCGGTGGCTGTTCTCAGCATCTTGTAAATTGTATTATCAGGCTGTCAGCTTCCCCAGAACCGATGGGAAAGGGCTGCACAATCAGSTGATGCAAATCAGTTTGGCTTTGCTGAATCTGTCAGAAAAATACCAATTCCCACTACCTGATGCTCAGTCTCTCACACCAGTGGTGAGTTCAAGAATGGAGCTCAGCTCATCATGGCCTCCTTCGTGACTCCTGCTCAATATTCTCTTCATTTTTTGCAACTTATTATGTCAGCAGTTTCATGCAACTTATTCCTACGCACAGCCCTGACACTACTCAGAGCACCACACACCCTGCACTTTTCCTGCAGGAATATAAAGAGAAAGCACTGATTTTCTCAGAACATTTTGGTGGGGGGAAAAATATTTTCAAGGGGAAAAATCTTTCATTCTGCTTAAGCTATGTAGGTTATTACCATAGCAGGCTTCTACCACAGYAAGTGAAGGCAACAGCTGCTGCAGAGATAACACAAAAAAAGTAGATGGATGGACACAGCAGTGAGTGTGGGYATGCATAAATGAACCAAGAAACAGGAGAAAGCCTGATCAGTGAAAAGGCTCCTGCACCATCAGAGCAAACAGAAGCTTTAATCTGCCAGTTAAACGGACACTGAGGCATCTCCACCAAAAGAAATGTGTCTGCAGCACAGCTGGGATTTGACCTTCAACTCCTCTCTTCTGTCTGCAGAGCACAGAAACTCTGGTTTCCTCATGCTCCTCCTACAGAGCAAAAGGAGGGAGGAAGGAGAAGGGGAAAAAAAAGCACTGCCAGAGAGGCCCTAACTCATCTCTTACTCTTGGATAAGTGCAAATTTATGCCTCTGTCTGCCTTTGAGTCTTTATTATCTCCTTAAGTGGCTAGCTTTGTACACAATTTATTATAAAAGCCTGGAATCTACAGTCAAATTACAGATCAATTGAAAACTACACAGAAAACAATTAACATCTGGCAGTGGTTTCATCTATAAAGCTGTCAGAGGCTTTGCCAACCCCGAGTTCCCCTTCTGACACCCATATTTCCTCTCCCCAAACTCAGTCTCCTCCTTTGCATCTCCTGAGTCTGTGGGAGGCTGAATATCCTCTCTGCAATCCTGTGGTGGCAAATAGCTGGCTCTGTACCACTGTGTGCAGWGTGAAAGCCAGGCTTCAATAAAGGATAACACCTCTGTGTGTCCTCTAAAGATATGACTTCCATGGGGTCCTAGAGAGGGAAACCAAAGCTGGGAGTGCCCCATTTCTCTGGAGATTCTGCCTCCTCCTTGCTGAGGTGGAAGGCAGGGTGAGGACAGGAATCTTGATCTGTGTTTTGTTGACATTGCTGATCACTCAGCTGCTTCTCCATGTTGTCAGAATCCTACTAACTTCACAGGCATCACTGTCCAATCCCAGCAGTAGCCCTCTGTAAAAACCACATAAAAATCATGGAAAAGATCAAACATGATCACAGGCAACACTGTTTGCCAAGAAGAAGCCTGCCTTTCACAAGGTCCCTCAAAGCCTTTCTGCTGATAGTCAGCTCTCCCTTCCCCTCAGCTGTCCTTGTTTTGTGTCAGTGAGAGGAGAGCAATAAGAAATGGAGATGGCCACAGGCAACTCTCAGGCAGTTTTCTGGCCTTCTTTGGGGTCAGAGCTTTGGTGGCTGAAGGGTGGTCTGATGAGACCTTCAGACAAAGTAGAAATCAAGCAGAAAAGCACTGTAACATTTGCAGATACTCTGTTCTTCTAAAAACTTTCCAGTCATTCATTCCTGAGGATAAAAGCTGYCTCCAGCAGCATGTGCCTCCAGCCTTGTGGCCAACATGTCATCTCCTCCTCACACAGAGTTTCACTGCTCTTTCATTTACTGGAGAATATGAGTGAGTTGGGAGTTCAATGATCTTAAAAACCCCTTTGTCCATTGTCCCACTGTCCATCTCTCTCTCTCTTTCTCCACAGACCTTCCACAGCTGATTCCTACTCCTCCATCTCTCACCTGCACAACACAAAATCTCTGCGAGCAGCCAGCACTTCCACGGGCACTGAGGCAGGAACACTGAATCAGCAGGTAATACTGGTTTCAACAAAGAACATCTGGCTTGGCTTTCTATTGTGTGATACGATGGGAGTACAAGAATAAAAAGGTRTCTGCTGAGATCAGGCATGCTTGGGTCGGACAGCTACCATCCACTTTTGAGGTGTGAGTTGATCTATCTCCTGTGCAATGGGCCAAACCCTGCTCATAATGGRGTTAAAAAGAACAAAGGTGAGGTCAGTGAAGGGCTGACTGCAACATTCCCAGCCTTTGCATTTTAACAGCACTGCTGTGGAAATAATTGGGTTTTTTTTGTTTTTTTTTTTTTCTGATGTGCATTTTAGTTTTCATCTTGGCTGAAATACTAGAGTAGATACAAATATAAGGAACGCTGTAGTTGACATGGATATACCCTCATAATTTTTGGGACAGTGGGGAAAACCATACTTTGGACACTTCACCCATCCTTCCCCTTCCACCACTCTCCAGATATGCRTCCATCCTTAGCAAAATGCTGACAAATTGCTGCAGAACTCCCTGTTTAGACAGCAGAAACGCTGAACTGAGAGTGACAGGAACTGCTGCACAGGAGTAGCTCTGGAGATGTTTGTCTCATGGAAAGCTGAGGAGAGGAAATGGATGAGTGGACTGAGCAAGAAAAGCCTCCGCCCTTCAGTGAGCTAAGAACAGCTGTTGTTGATGATGATTGCTTCCTAATTAGCTTGCTCTTGTATAAGCTTGATAATTTTATGTACCTCCAGAGGAGCAGATTAGCTCTGAATTCACATTGTATCCATTTGTGAAGAGTACCCTATAAATTATTTAMCTAACTCTCAGAAATATTAGATCAAGAAAACTCAAAGTATGTCTAATTATATGGCAAGAATAAYACAGTAGAAAGGCTTGCTGCATTTACAAGAGCACAGAAGTGATAAACTACTTTTAGRAGTTGCTACACATATCCCATGATGCTACAACCTGCTACAGGTTTACAGCTGTGCTCTTAATAATATTTCTCCAAATCAGTTTTTGTATGGCAGAAGCTTATARAAACCTAGCCACAGATTTGTCCTTCAAGAGGCAAAAAATATACAAACCCAAAACAAAACTAAAAAAACCCAAGTCACTATCTSCAAACACATAAGGCTATCATGGCCATAATGAAACAAAATGAATTTCAGTGTATACTGGTAAATGGCTCTAAACTTCATAAAGACTCTAACAACCTCTCCCAAGTTGCTGCCTTTGAATCACTACTGGTTTAAGTAGAATAACACAGTGATGAATCAGCTATGCTATAATTTTCACTCCATTTTTTGCTATGCTAGTACATTGTTACTTCATTACTATTGAACCGCTATATTTTCTCTGTGCTTTGCAACCAACATTCTGTTAACCCATGGTGAACTTACAGCCAGCATTTTAGAGCTGATGCTGAATTTTGTGGCAGTAGCACCACAGTTCTTATTTGAAGAKGGAAGGAGACATAGTACCTGTAGCATTTATGGGTCCACTGACCTTATTTGAGGGTGAAGACAACRTTCAGATGTGAGAAAACAGAATGGCATCAATTAATGACAGTTTCAATTAGGAGAAACAAAATATAGCATGACATGAAATTGATATGGGAGGAAAGGAACTAGAGACAAATGAGTCCACAGAGAAGGTACTATGAAGTGCAGTGGGRACACTTTTCCCCATTCCTGATTGCAGCTTACATTGACAGTGGGTGCTGGACCCTGTTTTGAACACATCTTGGTCCCTTAGGCTTCCTTTCTCTCCTATAGTGTTAGAAAAATATTTTGATTCTTGCTGGAGTCAGGCTACTGAATGCAACAGATCTTTTTTTCTGGTTCAATATCACATTAACGAGCAAAGGTGCGACTGAGAGCAGCCACGGTTCAATCAGTGGCTCTAACCTGTGAATATGCACTGAATTTTTATGACYCCACTAGGTATCAATAATGCTAAATGGCACTGTCAGGAGCACACACAGGTATGGCAACAAGTTTGGTCTGGAACACAGGATGTGAAAAAAAAACCAACCCAGAAAACAGCAAGGCTTTACAGATGTAAGCAGAATACCCAAGGCATAGTATTTACATGTTCCAATTCTGCAAGAACAGTGCTGGGCTCAGGCTTTGTGTTTCACATGTGTTTCCATAAAGTATGGAAAACTCATCTCTTTCTCATCTCTTGAATAATTTTAAATTCAAAACCCCTGGCTATGCCCACATGTTCTCCACCAACACTGCTCATCTTGACTCTTCACTTTTGAGCCAGGACTACCTACTCTCCTGTTTATTCAAATATGATGAAGAAAAGCTTTCCTACTTCCCTAAATCCACAAGGATGCACCACTGCCTATCAAGAGGTAGCATTTTTCTGTCACATAGTAGGAAGACAACCCAGAGCTTAACAGAACCTCCTCCAGACTGGGTCTCTCACAGACTTATATCTCCTTTTTCCCATCTGGGAAGAGGCATCATGAGATTCCTGTCAAAATGGACTTAGGGATCTTTAAAACATGCACAAAGGTAGAAAACTTAGAAGTCCAGTAGCACTAATGGAGTAGTCTTTGCCTCATGTTTTTGAAGCAGAGAGATTAACAGGGGACACACGTACCAGAGTAAAGGAATGTTTCATGGTTGGAAGGTTAATTCTTGATTTGATTTGTTTCAGAAGCACTGGAGATTTGATGGAGTAGGGTGATGGGGTGGAGGATTAAGAGGACTCTGATCGAGGAAGAGAATGATCACTGAGATAGGCACTCACGTGCAGGGAGAATCTCATGATTCCTCCCAAAAATACATCCATTTCATTTTCTTGTAATGCTTTTCTRTTGCTGGCTCCAATCAGTAATCCTCGCACTCCTAAAAAACGCAGCTTGTGGCTGTGTTGTCCCCCTTTCCCCTGCCCATGCACCCTTCCTGGGCCACAAGTCATTTTGAGGTTGTGTAGATGGATTTGCTGGGGAAAGATGATAAAGAGAGGCAGGAAAAAAAAAAAAAAAAAAAAAAAAAAAGGAAAGGGAGTTTAAGAGTGAGGGAGAGCAGATGAAACCAAAATCCAGAAGCTGAATCCCTTGTGCTGAATGTTAACTTGCAGAAAAGTAACCCAACAACCTTGAAATAGAGCAAAGCCCAATTTAAATTCATTACATTTAAATTAAATTTAAAGCCCATGTAAATGATTGACTTAGTTAAGAATATGTCATGTGGAAGAGAAAAAGTGCAGCAGCGACATGCCAGGCAGCTCTGGCTAATTTTACAATTCACAGCAAAATCTTTATACTCTGATTGCAATTTAAAAAAAAATATGCATATAGCTTATTAGCATCAATATTAGAGCCAGAATTTATATTTCTTCCCAAGAATTCAATGAATGTTTTGAAAACTTCACATCCTTCATTTACGGAAATGGGTCTACTTTGCTGGGGTAGGATGGGCAGGGACCTTCATTGCAGGTATAAAAGAGAAAAGAAAACAAAAAAAACAACATAGAATGAATAAATGCAATTATTCCAAAGTGGAATTTTGTTTCTCTCTCAGGACACAGGCTCTGAAGTGGGTAAAAATGCTTCAGGATCCTTAACCATCATGACCTTAATTCCAATGCAGAAGAACATTTCACTTTTATTCAATTGAGAGAAGAGTTACTGCATTTTTGAACCTTTTTTTTMCATAGTTAATCTACTGACAGTTACCACAGACACCAGTGGGCACCAGGTCACAGTCTGAAGGATTATGTCACTGGAGCTTTATAGAACTACATGATTTGTAAGAATATTAATGATAACATTAATAAATTAATTCAAAATATGCTTCGTGCGTATCTGTGCCCTCCCTGCTACATCACACAATGATTTTATTGGGTTGGTTTTGGTCTACTGCACCAAAATTGCTTTTGTTTATTTTTCATGAGAAAAATGGCCCTGTGCACACATTTATAATCTTTTTTATATTCAGCATGCTTGCTAAAACTTAGAAATAACAAGATTATGACACYGTAGAACCGATCTTTTAATCTGTTACCATGTGGTCAGAATAGGATGATTTAAGAGGAGACGAGTAGCCTTAAAATCAGACTATTCAGATCACATAACTCTCTCTCATAGTTTTCACTTCAAAAGTAGCTTTTATTTTCCTGCATGAAGTGCAGATGAGTACCATGGCTGAGTGAGGAGTCCTACAGTTAGTTTGACCCCAATTTGATGAATAAGAGATGGCCCCAGTGAAGTGCCTCAAAGACATACTCTACCATAAAATTGGGAGCAGCTGGGGATTAGAAAATATAGGTGTTTGGAGGGAAATGGGTTAATACTCATACAGAAAAGCAACTGTTTCTGCTGGGACTCATACATTATTTTTTTTTCAACAGCCACACCAGAAGTGTTATTATCTGTGTACGGCTATTTTGTTTTTCTTGT
The DNA here is from genome assembly GCF_030028575.1 of Malurus melanocephalus. Lineage (NCBI taxonomy): Eukaryota > Metazoa > Chordata > Aves > Passeriformes > Maluridae > Malurus > Malurus melanocephalus. The sequence continues at coordinate 55,119 of NW_026623719.1, read as the reverse complement.
CAAGAGTTTTTCCAAGATGAACAGGAGCTGGGTATATCTTGTAAATAGAACAGAGTAAAAGAGAATTGCAAATGCTCCCCCCTAAATGCCATAAGAAGAGACATGCTTTATAAATACAATTGTTTTGCTTCATTTCATCTTCTTATTGGTGCTGGTTYCAAGCAAGTAGGACTTCAAGAGTTGGTCAATTTAATGCAAGAGGAATGAATGATGCAGAAGCTCATGAGCTCTGTTTCTAATTTAGGCTGTGCTGCTGGGAATCAGGGGTAACTCAGCTGAAAGCAAAGGACAGGCCCTTGCATGAAAACAGCACAAAACCAGAAAGGGCCTCCCTAAGTCTCTGTGTCCCTCCCTTCACAAGAAGCCAATCTGCCCCTGAGGCAAACGCTCCCAAGCAGTATTAAATAAACAAAAAGAGAAAAATAATTTTCTTAGAAACCATGTGTCTTTTTTTCCAGGAATATAATGGTTTCTTTTCCTTTATTTTTTCTCTCTTTTTTTTTCATATAGCATGTAGTGAATCTGCTGCCATAGGAGGCGCAGGGGCAGATTGTATCAGCAGGTTAAACAACAGCACAAATGCATGGACAACAAGGTCACAAAGWGATATGAAAGCAAACGGGAAGAATTGCATCTCCTAATGTCCCCAGTCAGTGACTGTGCATGCTGGAAGAATATGAGGGAACTGCAGAAATTTCCAGATGCTGTTCTGAAAAAGTGTATCTATTTTTTTGCACAAATTGCAGAAAAAGTACTGGCCTAGGCTATTGTTCTCACTCTTGAAGACACTGCTTGTACTCATGGATAAAACTTTACGTTATCAAAGAGCAGAGTTGCATCAGGCTGCTACAGGACAAGAGTCTAAGTTGGGGCAACCATCCTTCCTCACCCAGTGAGTGGCATTTGGAAATCCGGGCAGCCCAACCAGGTGTGGGGGAAAAAAGTGGCCCCAGAAGCTCTGATTCTGAAACTGAGCCAATTATTGTGTATGACTGAGTCCTGGGAAAAGAAAGGGAGTGTTAACAGCCTGCATGGAGGAGGAATACCACATCCTTGGCTACTGTTGAGAAAAGGAGATGGGAATGTAGAATTGATAACGCAGGGGGCTGGAAATTATAAACATTACTAATACTGTAGCTTTTGCAAACTCACCAATTATGTTCTGATTACTGATTAAACAGCTGTCTCTTAACCAATGTATGTTTGACACAAATGTATACTCTGGTTGCTAAAGTGGATAAAAGAGGCTTGTCCCACAATAAAGTCCTTCTTTCTCTCTTTTTTTTCCACCCTCTTTTTGTGTGTTTTGTATCTGTTATTTTATGTCGCTGTTTGGCCAGCAGCGACAACCAGGTAAACTCTGTCTTGGGAAATCAGTGGATGAAGTGCCTTGAGGAAGAGGTCACACATGGGAAACTGTCTCCCCTGGGTCTCAAYAGCTACAGGACAGCATGAGGCTGCATCTGCAGCTCTTTTCCAGTATGATCCAACAGTGGCACAACATCCAATGCTGAGTTGTTTCCTCCTGCAAGCAGGAWTCTGGATTATCCACCAGCAGCACTCTGTTTCTGGTTTAGTAACACAGCCCTGGTCTAAAAGTTGTGCATTAAGAACAGATTCAGGCAAGCAAAGAGCACGGATCTCTTTCCCTTACCCCCTATGCCTCAACCCCAAAGTGCTTTGTCCCCTGAAGGTTCGTGGCTGAGGTGCAGCACAGAGCCCCTTTAAAAGATGGCAGTGCCTTAYCGCTTGAAGAATTGCTCTCAAAAGTAATCAAGCCTCTCACAGAAAGGGGTCTTGAAAGCTAGGCACACCAATTTAAAGATTTAGCTAGAAGATTTTGACAAAGCTCCTTTAAATGGAGCAGATATTTGTCTCAGTGAATGGAAAAATACAGTAGGAATTAAGTCTGCAGAATGAGAACATTGGAGGAAGCGACCTGCATTGACTGGTAGCCAATACTGCACCCCTCATGATGTGTAACTAATAACAGCACRCTAGACATTCGGCTTGCACATTAAATATTAATAACATTTTTCTTCTGACTCACCATTAAGCCAGAGCCTTGCTGCACAGTGCAAACTGATTTACAGACCATCCGTGGCAGACTCTGGTGCTGCCCGTGTTGCTCAGCTGAGCACCTGCCATCCCGAGGTTTGGGATGCAAGCAAGCTAGGGCAGAAATGGGAAGCTTTCACGTGCAGGAGAACAAAAACAACAACCGAGGCAGGCAGGCAGACAGACAGACAACCTGCTCTCCTGACTGCACCTCTGTCCACAGATAATAGAAAGCACGTGAAACAAATYTCTGTGAGAAGCCAGAGTTGATTGAAGTCTGACTGCTTGTGTCAGAGCAGGCTGCAGGTGCAGTTGGTGTGCAGTATTCCCCTACCCATGTGCCTCTCAGATAAATCTGATGGCACCTGTAAACTTCTGGGAAAGCCTTCCACAAGCAAGAGAACACTCTCATAGCATATCTATGACCAGTACTATTTTCATAGTGAGGAAAAGGACCTACTAGTCTCTTGAAAAAATGCTGGTCCCAGCCTTG
>NW_026623719.1:49583-52265 GCF_030028575.1 Malurus melanocephalus | reverse complement strand
TCTTCTCTTCTCTTCTCTTCTCTTCTCTTCTCTTCTCTTCTCTTCTCTTCTCTTCTCTTCTCTTCTCTTCTCTTCTCTTCTCTTCTCTTCTCTTCCTCTTCCTCTTCCTCTTCCTCTTCCTCTTTCTCTTTCTCATTTCTCTCTTCTAAGGTGGTTTCCACTTCAGAAGCTTACACTCCCTGCAGCTGGAAAGATCTGTTTGCCTGATCCATGGAAAGCATTTTGCAGGGAGATTTAGACAAGCTGCTTTTGAAATATGGTACTCAACAAAACATAGGTGATGTATAACAACTGGAAAATGCTTTCAGTGATTCTTAGCAACATCCTATCAAAAAAAAAGCAGATTGTCTTAGAAGCTTCAMAATGTAGTTTCTTTTGAAAGAACCTGGTGAGTTCAAGCAGTACGGAATCCATTTTGAAAAGGTGAAAAGAAAACTTGAGAAGTTAGTCAATGAAGAATTAGAAACATCAGAGGAGGGTCAGATTTTTAAAGAAGGTGCCAGACATTTCCCAAAGAACTGTGCTTTCACTTAAAAGACTAAATAAATAAAAAAAGTAGTAGCTCTCTAATCCTTTTCCCCTACGAAGTTTTCAAAATGTAGGGAGATCACTAGAGGGTTTTTTACACACAGTGGGGTTGTTTTCAAGAAWGATAGGAGATTTATTTCATTCTGAGGCCTTTGGGGCCAGGGGGTGGGTGGGAGAGGGAAATGTGTAAGAATGCCAGACAAACCCTTCCCACTTCTCTCATGATACTCTTCCTTCACTTGCTGGTTTAGAGATCCTAGATCAGCTGTCAATATTTCTCAGAGGATACTGTGACTGGCAAGGATTCCAAAGGCCAGAGTCCTATTTCACCTCCTTGGTGATCTTTGACAAATGACTTGAGAACTGCTTATGCTCAACTTTCTGGGTCTGTAAACAGAAAGATTAAACAACAAAGGCCTCTTTCCTCACCCCTCTGAGGTCTCCTGTGGCACAGAGCAGCACARAGACGTGCTTGTGTCCACCTGTATGAGGCTGCAAGAGTTACGTGTCCATCTGCATAGGCACACAGAATCCATTTTGAAAAAAATGAACGTTTATGATTGCTCCCATGGCATTCACCCTGCCTTTCTCCAGGTCACAGAGGATAACTGCACGCCTGCACACSCTCCAGCATTTTCTACAGCCCACATTTCCTTCCAAACACAGCGCTCTGTTGTGCTGCACAGAGCAGCTGCATCACTGATAGAAACTTCCAGTGTTCCTCCCTCACCTCTTTTTGTCTGTAAAAGGCTCATTAATACCTTCAGCATAAAGATCACTACAAAAAAAAAAATATTGCTGTCCTGCTCAGAAAATACTGATGCTTACAGGGGAGTGGTACCATGTTGTCAAAGGTTTATTACTCTTATGAAATCTTCTCCAGAGAACTAGAAAGGTAAAGGCAAGTAGCAACTTTCAAAACAAGTGAGCAAAGTACATTTTGTGATTCACCATCTTTGCTCTTTTTTTTTTGTTCTTATTGTTATTATCATCTCTGTTTGCTAATTTGCAGGGTGTCACTATCACAGAGGAATTTGCCAGATCTTCTCACATTTATCTTGTGTGTTGCCCTTTATTGCTCAGCTGTTTTGAGGCACAACAATGAGACAGCTCTCTAAAAAAACTGGTACTTTTTTAATTGCTTTCTGCTCAGAAGCAGGGGGTAGGTCCTGTACCTGTTGGCAACAACTGCTGAATCAAAGCCTGCTGGCTACAGAGCCATCTCCAAAACTCTCATCCCTTATCAAAGCATCACATGTTCATCTAAAAGCACTGCAGAGGTTTGGATCATTACCCAGAAACAATTGTCAATATARCAGCATTAGAAACAAATCAAAGCACCAATAAAAGACATTTGTTTCCAGATGAAGGTCTGTGTGCCAATTAAAATACCTCAAGATCTATATAAGAAGAGATCACTTGACCATTCAAAGTACATAAGGAAGAAAACCAGGACAGAGGGGAAAAAAGAAAAAAGGGACCATCAAGGGAAAACTGATCTCTGCATGGGATTGCTGTTCAGAGGAACCAATTTGTGTTGATGAGTTGGACATTTAAGAGCTGATAGCATGTTGTGCTGTCTAATATGACATCGGTGGCGATGGGATTTCTGCGGCAGCAACTTTATTCACCAAGATCCAAGCAGCAGATAATGAACAGCACAGATAGGTAACATTTCTCTGCGTCAGAGGCAGAGGCAGCAGGTTGTCAGCTGAGTTTTCTCTGTTCCAAGACTGAAGGCTGGGAGGGGACTGAGTTTGTTGGCTCTTTCAGGAACTTTCTACAAGCTATATATTCTCCTGGCAGATGCTGGGGCTCACCGAGCATCGAAGATAATTTTTCTGAGATAATCTGACCTGTTAAGACATGACAAGTGATGCCCCCATGACACCTCTCTGCACTGTCCCAGTAAAAAASTGCCGGGCTTGGAACTGCTTTTTGTGACACCCAGGCTGCCTCACAACTGCTTCCTCTAAGGACATCAGAAAAAAAAAACAAAAAACAATCCACATCAGGGAGATGAAGGTGCTGTATCTTCCAGATGACTTTTTTTTTTTTTTTTTTTGGATTAACTCCTGCCCCCTTACCACTATTTTCTTGGGTTTTGTTTATTTCACCCAGTTTGGTTACCTCTAATGGCTAAGCCAGAGGGAA
>NW_026623719.1:47082-49552 GCF_030028575.1 Malurus melanocephalus | reverse complement strand
GGCTGCCTCACAACTGCTTCCTCTAAGGACATCAGAAAAAAAAAACAAAAAACAATCCACATCAGGGAGATGAAGGTGCTGTATCTTCCAGATGATTTTTTTTTTTTTTTTTGGTGATTACACTCCTGCCCCCTCACCACTATTTTCTTGGGTTTTGTTTATTTCACAGGGTTTGGTTACCTCTAATGGCTAAGCCAGAGGGAAAAACACATAATCTTGCTAAATCATTTCAATCTATCTGCCTCCTACTCTTACGGTGTRCAGCTAGCATTTCAGATTGCAAAAAAGGCTGAGAAAGTGTAACCAATAAAGCCAATTTCAGGAGAAGAAAATTTCAAGAAATAAAACCCCAAACCCCAGCACGTCAGGATGAAATAATTGAGCCATCTAATTGCCTACACTGAATAAACTGTGAAGCAGTACTGGTGGTGATAATTTCTAAAAGATTTAGTTTTAAAATATTAGTAATACAGATAAGGGATTAACACTAATACTGTAGGTGACTAATCTTGACTGTGCCTTTTTTAACAGCAGCGTTGCTACCACCATCGTAAAGGAAATTAGCAGTGATAATTAGATCAAATCCTTTATGTCAGTAATCCCACTTGAAGATATTTTCAGAAGGTTGGAGGTTTAAGGCAATTTCCTGTGTGTGTCCGAGACTCATTAATTAATATTGATACTTAATGTATTCCAGGCTTACATTTCTTGGTTATACTCAGAGCTGTGCTCAACCAACTCATCTGAGACAATGGTTTAGTCACACTAAAAAATAACTGTCCATTCAGCATCAAAAATTATCAAGCAACAAATCAGAGACCAATAAAATAGTCTTACATATCAGAAAATTTGGTTTCTCTGTATCTAAGCAATTTATGTAGTGTTTTTTCCTTCCTGTGGAATTACCCTTAAAAAGCTGCATTTAAAGTAAAATTAATCTCATGTTGTGACAATATTTTCCCCAATGRTTGATACTGCTCATGTCATTAAGATTTCTTCCCTAAAGATCAATCTCTACATTCCTGAAAATAAATATAGTGTCATTACTTTCTTTTTAATAATTTTCAACAGCTTTATGTAAGAGAAGGGAACAGGGAAGAAGGGAGGGAGAAAATACTCTCAATTCACAACACACAACCACGCCCCCCAAAAATAAAAAATAAAAAGTAAAAGACTGAAAGTATATGGCTTAAAAACTTCACAACTATTGAAGTCAACTGTATGATTCTGAGGGCCTAAACAACTATTCTGCCTTGATTTTTTTCCTAGCAGTTGCAGATCCATGAACAGTCTCTCCCCACTCTGTACCTTTAGCTCCTTATTTCTGGGCATCACAGAAAGGTTAGACAAAACCACAAAAATCAAAGAAAAGAAATTATTATTTGGTTAAGGTTAAATCCCCATTTGCTTATCTCAAACCTTCCACAGAGGTGCTGTGCAAACTCAGATGAGGAAAATACTTCAAGGTGCTTGGAAGGAAACTGTACCACAAAAAATACCTTYGAGAGCTGAGGTTTGTGGATCGTTCACCAGTCTGACAAAAGCAGGAATGGCCACTTACCTGAAAATAAAAAGAGAAGGAAATACTCATGATTATTCATGCTTTTAAAGGAAATAACGCTCTGTAGAAAACAAGGAAGAATAAAATGATTGTGGTGTACTGGCAGACAGTGTGTGGGATGCTCAGGGCTGCAAAAGCAGGGAATCAGCCTGAAYATACAATGGCAGAACTGTAGAATAAAGCCAGGGCTGAAATAAGGAAGGATAAGATTGGAAACAATTAGGGTACATTTGTAAACCAATAGCAAAATATGARGACATTTTTCTKCCTGCAAAGATGTCAGAAATAAAGRCAGCAGTCACATTYTCTGAGGTTTCCTTCCTATTTTCTGCCTTTTACCCATTTCTGCTATGGAAATTTTCTTCCAGGTGGAATGTGTCCCTTTCTGCAGATTGAAGGATCTAATCTCTGCAATAAATGTTAAATTCAGTGAAATAATTCCTGAATCCTTCCATGACATTCTCCTGCTCCCTCTCCATCAAGAAAACCAAACAAAAAAGAGTTGGAGGAACCTGCAAAAAAAATCCTTTCTGTGCAACTTGTGTACAGTCCTATTAGCAGCAACACAGCAGGCCATTGATTGGGGAAGGAAAAAAGGCTTTGTTTATGGCAATGGATTTTAATACTCCTGGTGATAGTTTATTTCATTGGAATTTTTGCAGAGCTGGCTATTACACAGATGGAAACCCTCAGAATGGACTGATTTTAAAAGGGGTGGGGTGAAAACAAGAGACAGTGCTTATTTTTTTAAAAAAATATTGTCATTAAACAATCTGAAACACATTGATAAAATGTGTCTGAGCATTATGCTGCAGTAATTTATAATACAAATTAAATTTCTATTGACAAATGGCAATTTAATCCGGTGACTAACTCCAACAATGTGAATTCCTCTGCTGTTTGTCTTTC
>NW_026623719.1:44861-46912 GCF_030028575.1 Malurus melanocephalus | reverse complement strand
TGATCTTTAAGTATGGATCAACCCTGGGAAGTATCCACAGGGAATCCATTCTSCATAAATACTTGGTTTCAAGTTAAGCAGTGTCTTTTGAATACCTGAAGTCACCGTGTCTACTCCCATCCCCCAAAAAATCCCCATAGGGAACAAAACCCAACACAAATCCTCAACTCTCTTGAAATGAATTCACCTGGATGATTTAAAATAGAAATGAGATCATGATCTTGTCCTTGACATACCCTTAAGGAACAAACAAAGGACTGAAGGATCRAGCCACCCACTGTGCTGTCTATCCTTTTGCAAATAAAACCCGAGACAGATGTACCCAGCGACTCAGAGATTTTGCAGTAACACTGCAGAGCTCCCAGCTGTAACAGGATACTGGGAAATCACATCATCCTACATTTAAACTGATTTCTATCACGGMTACTCTTTGCAGTACAGAAGTAGCATTAAATGCAATAACATGCTGCTGCATGGTCACTTAATTCCAGAGGTAAATTCAATATTTGCTGGCATCCCCTATCCAAAGATACAAAGTGTACACGTGTATTGGAGCTGTTAGTTGGAATTACCTTTGCAATGCCTCCTGGGGAAAACCAGAACAGCCTAGGCATCTGTCTGGGAAGAAAGGGTTGTCATTCTCACCCTGTACAAAATTGTTTACAAATTGTTCTGTCGCTTGCTTTGTATTGCCATTATGGCCCAGATGCTGTCTTGGAAACATGTGGGTTTTTCTACAAGAAATTAGAGGGGCTTATTGCCATTGCTTGCAATATTTTCAAAGAAGGAGCTGGGGTAGAACAGTGGAAACAAACACAATGTCTTGGTGACAGCACTTGCATGTAGTTAGGAGCAGGTAAGGAGCAATACCTATGCTCTTCTGAAACATCCAGTGGAAAAAAAAMCATTTCTTAGGAAAGCAGTCTCCCAAGTGCATTATCCAGAACCTCATTAAGAACTCTGAAGACCTTCCTTTAAGATACACTTTTATCAACTGATTTTGTAGCCTCCTTTTCTGGCTGAAGTAAGTATGAACAGAGAAATATTAATAYAAAAAATACTGGAGGCATATTTGGTTTTAAACCTTTAAATGGGTTCAGTAAAGGGCAGGATAAATGTTGATAGAGATTGTCTGACAGGTGTTATCTTAAAAAGCAGGCCTGAGTGACAGAATATCTGGGGGAGGTGTTCAGTGTGTGCATTGACTCATTTTGTGACCCYAGCTAAGCTTGTGCCCTGTCCTGTTAAGTGATACTCATCAGGAGAGTTCCACCATTTGTTAAATCTGTTAAGATGGTTCAAGAGATGAAAGATGCTGTTTTCTATCACACAGGATGACCAGCTRTCAAAACTTCACTGCTCTAACTGGACACAAACATGTCAAAATCTGCCTTACTTCTCAAAGTGAGGACACAAACTTTGGTTCCATTTTTTGTGAGAAGGATCTCCCTGAATTTCTCCTAAGGAAGCTGTTCCACTTCAGTTAAACAAACATTACTTGCCCAGAGCAAGACTGAGTCTAACTCTATTGTAATTAAGGCTTCCAGTTCTGGTTTCAAGGAAATGAGCAGGATTTTACATCTTCAGTTACTCTCCCCACTCCTGTAATGAAAGTTTCCTTAATTCAATTCAAGCTTGCAAACATCTGCAGGGTAGGTGACACGAATAACATTGTGTTTTGCAGCAGATACACGTCTTGTCAAAAAATACCTCCTCCAGCTCTTGTTCCAACACCATCTGTGGGAGAAACCTGACTGAGTTCATCACTGTTTTTCAGAAATACCAGTGGCTGAGCGTGATGGTGGCTGAGATAGTGACATAGACTGGACCCCAAAAGCTCTTTTCTGCCAGGGCCAGGCTCTCCCTGAGGATTTCTCTCCACAAGCTGACCTATCCTTTCCCTTGCTTAACTGGAGAATCTTGATGAGAAGAGAGCCCGCGGTGGGATGGCTGCAAATGTAATGCAATCAGAAGATAATGACTTCAGAAGGAGAGGGGAGGGAGGGGATAATCAGCAGAGGCAGATGAACTCCCAAGATCTAAAAAAAAAA
>NW_026623719.1:38427-44816 GCF_030028575.1 Malurus melanocephalus | reverse complement strand
TAAGTTGCTTCTTAAACTAAGAGTGTCTGAAAATACCCCAGACAAATTCAGACCTCTCAGCCATCTCTCTCTCTCTCAATTATACTCATATCCATACCACAATTTAGAGTTACCTYTGGTGGGAATTGGGAACAGGAATATAAAATATGCAGGGAACATCCCTGTCTCCCTTCAGGCTCAGGTTGAGCTAGGTGTCTATGAAAATATTATGCAAATGTGACAGTGTTTTCTTTGGGCAAGCCATTTAACTGGAGCTTTCAACTCCTCAGAAGCCCGGAGAAAAAGGGTGCAGGCAATGATAAATGCAATTTATTTACAATGAGCATAAAAGAGAAGGTGTAGGCGGCTGCTCCTACAGGTGATCTCTCCCCTCACACTCAATCACAGAMTTCAGCCTTCCCTCATGATGCCTACGTGTTTCCTGGGGTGAGAGGTTTCCAGGGATCATTCYACTCAGAGAACGCTCTCTCCCTTTTCAGACTGTGCATTTTGTATTCAGGTACGTGACTTCCACAGGCAAGAAGTTTTTAACTTCAAAAAAACAAAACAGTAAATGACCTGACTTTGGTGAGCTTCACACACATTCTGAGCCAGGATCAGATCTGGAAGAACCTGTGCAGATTTTCAGCCCCTTTGATGAGAAACTCGATRTGGATAAAGTAACACATCACTCCCCTACAAACCCTCCCTATCCTGGTTGTATCAATACTTAATGGCAACAGCTCTGRGCAGTACACCTGCAGTGCTGGCTGTGCAGCTACTGAATCTAATAACACACTGCTGGGTACCACAGGGGGCTGCTGTGGAAAAAAAAAACAAAGCCAGAAAGTCTTCCAGTGCACATTTCTAGAGCCCATGGTGTGGCCGATAAAATCGGAAGCCTTGACTTCTCAGGTGGCTCTACACCTCTCCTTTCATCCCTCCAYATCTTTAAATATAGGTGTTAACATCAGCATCCTCAACAATTCCATCACGTATCCGTGTGCTCTGCCTCTTTTCATTCCTTCAGCAGATGAAGCTGTTCTCCTTTTCCTGCACTAAATTCCTGCTCTGTTAGAGAGTCCTGCCACACTTGCATCAGCAAATTAAGCTGGGATGGCTGAGGGCATTATGGCCTGCAGCTCTCCATCAAACCTCTCTCCCAGAGATTGCAGATTCCACAAAAGGGACAACCAAACAGCTCCTGGGTCAGCTGCTGCACTTTACAGCTCACTCGATTAGCATGAATCAAATTGATGTCAGCTTACTTTGCCAGGCTGGCTGTAAAACTGTTCKGGGGAAGGGGCTGCTTCATGAGCCATTCAGCTGTCCCTGCTGTGGGGTGGCAACATCTGGCAGAAGCTCCACGCTGAAACCACTTGCCCCCCACAAACTTCATTAGTTGCTGAGTGAGTGGAAAAAAATTCACAGCCTGTTCCATCCCAGAAATAGATGCTGTACGGGAAGAATAGCAGGTGAGGTGACCTCYATACAACCAGGCTTCCAGAGCATGACCAAACATAGGAAAGGTGAAATGAAGTAAGTTATTCTTTATTATTACTACCTCTGAGATCAAATACTCTCTTAAAAAAAAACCAAAACCCCTAATTTTTTAGAATTTATTCTAAGTAAAACCATTGCTTATAAGTATGACAATGGCATTACTAACTATGTAACAATTTTATGCCAAGGCACTATTAAAAATGGCTTCAAGTSTAAAGAAGGCCTAATAAAGACTTAATAGATCACTTGGTCTCAAAATAATTACTTGAAATTATAGTTTACTGAAAAATCTCACATTACTTTTTATTAATGCCCCATAAAATAGTTGCGTAATTAGAAATTAACTTACAAGGTGACACAATTTACTTGACAATGATGCACAGGATTCATACGGTGCTCAGCATCCTCAAAAGATCCCAAAATACCGAGTTAAAAATATGTGCTGGGATCCAAATGTTGCTAAATTCAGTTTAGGATTTCAGCCAGCTCTGGGCTGGAAGCAGTTAAGCACTTATTTTAGTGTATCAGCTCTCTTCAGGAATTTAAGAAGGAGCCTGAAGAACACAGGGCTCAACTCAAAGACAGAGGCAAAATAATATCATTTTATTAAGTCTGTGTGATAAGCAAATTAAAAACCTCTACTTTGGCTTCATTTTACCAAAGAGAGGGACACACAAAATCAGTCAGTTTGGGACAGAACAGGCAAAAACACCTCATCCTCATATGCTTTTTAACAAGTAGCTCATCTATCCCACTTGGAAAAATGGAAATTCAGAGTGACTTAAAATCTTCCCTGGGACAGAGCACACCTTTATAAGGAGACAAAACAGCCAGATCACAGAACTCCACCCTGGACAAGTAATGCCCATGGTGAAAAAGCTGATGTTGAGATTTTGCTGGAAGTATCTGTGTCTGCATCACTGAAGGGGAGAGCCAGGAAGTGATTTCTGGTGGATTCTATTAAAAAGAACTCACCCTGTACACTCAATGCTGTAAATGACGTCCCTGCCCCTGTTTCAAGAAGCACAAACCACATTTGTAAGAAAGTGRAAAGAAAGCTGTAATGGCTTGACAAAAATAAATAAATAATTTGCAAATACTTAGCTCCGAGATGAGCAACAGACTGAACAGACTTACAGCTGCATACAATTCCATACTTTASAGGGTGTTTGAAAGATCATTTCCATCCCTTTTTAAAGCCACAAAATTAGAGAAACAAACATATGTCCTCAAACACTTCTGTTTACAAGCTGGAACCCAGATTATGCAGGCTAAAACTGGTCCAGTTTGAAATTCATTTGTCTACAGTCTCTCTCAGAAGTTTCAAATGTGCTGTTTAAAAGCAAGAGCCACCCAGAGAGGTGTATGTTATAAAATCATGAGCAGTCTGGATGCAACTCCTGAGTCACCTGCCATGTTTGTTTCCTCACTTGCCTGAATAAATCTTTAACTCACAGCAAATTTTGAGTACGGATATCRCCAAATGCGAATCCAAAATTTGTTGTCAGTGAGCTTTACCTGAAACCTCCTCTTTCTACAAACCTTCCTCATCATAAACATCTCCCTGGAATAATCATGAGATACGGGATGCCAAGAGAGTGTCGATGCAATCAAGACAAATTGGCGAAAGAACTTGAGAAAAGCTACTTGACAGCACTCATCCAGCTTGGATGAAGACTACTTAAACATTCCCCCTGCTTCCCTGAACCACGGGAGGTCCCTTGGCACCAGAATGTTTGTGCTTTGTCTCACACATCGCCGGGTCCCCCACGCCTCCACYGCCCAGGGCTCGGCTACCTGAGCTAAAACATCTGGCTGGCTGCAGCTGGAGGCTTTTATCACAGCTGCACACCGGCCCTGGCAGAGCCATGTGCTGCACCTTCATCCAAAAATGTCACATCTTTCCAGTGTCATCTCCATCGGGGGAGTTCAACTCCCCGCTTCCACTCCGCMGTGACATCAGCCACGGGTCGCCAGGGCAGATCGAACACAGGAAGCCTTTCAGAAGAGCTGGAAATTGTAATAAGGGCATTATCATGAATCAGCCTGGGATTGATTAAACACTGTGTCATTTTTGGGATAGCTCAGCCCCTGGGCCACGGGCTGTCAAAATGAGAAATATGGACTAAAAAACCTAAAAATGGTTTTGAGCCGGGGCTGAATATAGTTATGAAAGAAACAAAATGAAACAACTGCCAAAACCAGCAAGGGCTTCAAAACAGACACCTAGGGCATTTTAAATCTTATATAAGATGTCCTCAGGCACTTGACAGATCTTTCACTGTACTTGTGAGCAAGCTAAGTTACAATGCTAAGTCCTTCTATCAAAAGTCTGTCTTCTGTCCTTTTTTTTACCACCCTAGACACTTCCCCTGTCTTGAACCCTGTGATGTCACTGCTGACATTTTAGGATCTTAGAGGAACCCAGCATTTCCTTGCCTATTTCTGACAGTAGCAGCTGCTRGTTATTTAACAGCACCATTTTAAAATTATCTGGAAGAAGCTGACTGTTGCATCTGTCATGGTGTAAAACACCAATGGCTAAATAATTCTCAAAGTACTTAGGATGATTGTAGCCAAAGTTTGTGCACACAAAACCGACAATCAATCGAAGAATGCAGCCAAATAGGTTCACTATGGTTGGCAAAAGGTTACTGTGGTCACCACACCTACAGCAACAAGACCTCCTGGCCATTCCCTTTGGGATGAGCAGCAGAGGCAGAAGTCACACTCAGAATCGACTTGCTTGTGTGTTTCAAGGCAATGCAGAGGTTGCAATAAATGTAGTTTGTTTAATAWGACATAAACTGCAAGCTCTGTGGCTATAGCAGAAGAATTTGAAGTAGTCTTTTCTGGTCAAAAAGTGATTCTTAGTGGAAGGTGAAACATTCAAGTCTCAGGAAGACTATCTGAGGGGTGTCAGAGAAACCCAAATGAAGTACTTAACATTTTCATTCCAAAAGCAGAGCAGGCATTTTAACACAATTGTGCTTCATTAGAATGCTTGAAGAGTTTTGGGTGCAATCCAACATGGATCAAAAACAAAATTCAGAAACTCGGAAGTTGTCATGATACAGAATTATCATTCTCCAGCCTGCCTGACTTTTGAAGAGGCTGGGGAAGGGGAGSTGGGGGAGGGTAGYTGTTGCTTTTTAAGAKCAGCATTAGAAATGGAGTGATGCCAGAGAAAGGAGTTTCAAAATTTAAATGTGACAAAGTTCAGAGGTGCGTGGGCTCAAGTTTGTAGTCTGGGCTGTTAAAGAGATAACACACAGGCATGAAGCCACTTCTAAAATTATCCCTAAAAATGAGAATGTCTCCTTCAGAGGCGGGGTCCAAATGTGATCTTTGCTGACAACAGCTCTGAATCCAGCTACTTAGGGACCATCTCTATGGATTCCCAGATATGCTGATGAGCTAGCACTTGACAATGTGTGTGTCAGGGATAACATTTTGTCATATGTATCAACGATGACATTTAATTTCTGCATGAAATTTCTGCATTTATTTTCTGGATGAAAACTGTCCAGTCCCCTAAAGAAATAAAATACTTGTTAAAAGYGAGAGGCTGTTTGATCTTGCCTTTGTGGAATTTCAAGCCTCTGACTTGCAAATCTTGTTCTACTATCATCTCTGAACCACAGCACTAGCCTTCTGTTTGCACAGAGGCTTATGCTAAGTTGACAGATTCCAATGGCCTAAACAGGCTGCCTTCTCACTCAGGGCACTGCCTTAATGGTACAGAGAATGAGAATTATATCTTTGAATTTTTAAGTGGGTTCATGTTTAGAAAGAGGTTCTCAAGACCTGAGGAAGACGTACAACAATGCCAGGAGGAAAGGTACATGCAATGATCTGACTTCTAGTCCCCACCTCCTAATAATTGTCCAAGTATCACCCGTTTTGCAGCTGGTTTCACATTTAAGTATAGAAACACGCCCTCTAGTACTCAGCTGCACTGGGTTTGAATGGCCAGGTTTGGTAGCAGGAGGCTACAGAGGAGGTTCCCTGAAGATCTGCCAGAAGCTTCCCCCGCCTCTGATGGAGCCAATGTCAGCTGGCTCCAAGAGAAATGCACTGCTGGCCAAGGCCAAACCCATCAGTGATGGTGGTAGATCCTCTGGGATAACATATTTAAGAGGAAGGAGGAAAAATCTGCACCACAGCAATTGCAGTCGGAGAGAGGTGAGAGGACATGTGAGAGAAACAACCCTGCAACCACCAAGGAGAGTAAAAAAGGAAGGGAAAGGGATGGAGRAGGTGTTCCAGGCACAGATTCCCCTGCAGCCCCTGGTGCAGAGCATGGTGAGGCAGGATGTGTCCCTGCAGCCCTTGGAGGTTCACAGTGGATCTCTGCTCCACCTGCAGCCTGTGGAGAATCCCACATCTTTCATGTGATCCATCATTTACTTTTGCATCTTCAATTAGAGACTCTTCTCAGATGCCTCCTACTCTTCCTTTTCTGGCAACAATGACCAACATGTCTGAGTAAACACATTCTTTCTCAAAATGGTTCARGTCCCAGTTGTTGAAATATCATCTCTTCGGTTTGGTTTGGTTTTTTGTTTTTACTCAATCCATATTCATGGAGTAGGATAARGAGAAGGGAAGCACTGAGACAGAGGAAGACAGATGGAAAGAAATTTCAGATCCATCTAACAATGTTGTTTGCCTCTCTTTGCTTGACATGTGTAACAGTGTCTGTACAACACAGTTCTACGAGAGAAATATGATGGCAGAAGAGAAATGCAAGGAATAAGCAAAGCATTCCAAGARAGATGAGGTTTGGTAGATTCATATGCTTTAAGGTCAGAATAGAGGTTTAAACAATTCCTCCTGGCCTTCTGTATGTCACAGGGCTTTTATCTTCACCCAACTATCCTTGTGCTCAGCTCACTGAATTTTCC